>NC_052315.1:13439583-13489583 GCF_016432855.1 Salvelinus namaycush
ATAAGACATTACAAACAATTAGAAATTAAGACTTTACAAACATTTAACAAGTAGACAATACAGACAATTCAAATACCTGACAAGAAACACATTTAACATTCAGTTGATGCTTTCTATTTCCGGTCCAGTCATACGGTCTATCGTATTAGATGTTCTTTAGTGGATTTACTTTTTGCTTGAGAAATATTGATTGGTCAAGAGTTCCGTTCAGCTATGGCTCTATATAAAACTGTAGATTTAAGGCGATTTGTCCTTTGCTTGGGTTGTCTTAGATGCCCTGAATTTACCTGTCTGGTTTGGTGGTTATGAATGTTGCTAGTATGTACTAACTGGCCTGAAATATACAGTTTTAAAAATATATAACATTCCTAAAGAAAATCAGAAGACTAGATAGTAATTTGTTTTTAACATGAAGCCATGAGGGATTGTGATGCATTTGGATAATATTCATACAGATAGAGCTAATCTGGCAGCCCTGTTCTGAGCCATTTGGAGCTTTTTTATATCTTTCTTTGCTGCAGATGACCATATAACTGGACAGTACTCTAAGTGTGATAGGACCAGGGATTGACCATATAACAGGACAGTACTCTAAGTGTAATAGGACCAGGGATTAACCATATAACTGGACAGTACTCTAAGTGTGATAGGACCAGGGATTGACCATATAACTGGACAGTACTCTAAGTGTGATAGGACCAGGGATTAACCATATAACTGGACAGTACTCTAAGTGTGATAGGACCAGGGATTGACCATATAACTGGACAGTTCTCTAAGTGTGACAGGACCAGGGATTGACCATATAACAGGACAGTACTCTAAGTGTGATAGGACCAGGGATTAACCATATAACTGGACAGTACTCTAAGTGTGATAGGACCAGGGATTAACCATATAACTGGACAGTACTCTAAGTGTGATAGGACCAGGGATTAACCATATAACTGGACAGTACTCTAAGTGTGATAGGGCCAGGGATTGACCATATAACAGGACAGTACTCTAAGTGTGATAGGACCAGGGATTGAATCACCTGATTCAGTGTGCTAGATGTTACATACTCTGAACATTTTCTTGTAACAGCAATTCCCTTACCCATCTTAATAACAATATTATCTGTGTTCTGACCATGATAGAGCTGAGTCCAACATAACGCCGAGTAGTTTAGTTTTTTCCACTTGCTCTATATGCGTTCTATTCATCGACAAATTCAATTCATCAGCAAGCATATATCTTGAACCAAATATAATACATTTCGTTGTAGAAATGTTCCACACCAATTTGTTCATATTACCCCATCATACACCGTTCTTAGTTCACTGCTCAGTACATCTGTTAGCTCATTACATTCTGATGCTGCACTATACATTGTCATCAGCATACATTATCACTCTTGCTTTGTTCATTACTAAAGGTAAATCATTAGTAAAGATAGAGTAGAAAAGTGGGCCTAGGCAGCTTCCTTGAGGAACACCACAGTGTATATCTTTACTGTTTGAAAAGCTACCATTAAAGAACACTTTTTGACTTCTCCTGTATAGATAGCTTTCCATCCAGGATAGAGCTGCAGACTTAAAACCATAACATTTAAGTTGACCTAGTAACAGTTCATGATCAATTACATCAAAAGCAGCACTGAAGTCTAGCAACACCACACCAATTAATTTCCTGTCATCCATACTCTTTAACCAATCATCTGTCATTTGTGCTAAGGCCGTACTCATACTTGTGTGTGTGTGTGGGTGTATGTGTGTGCGTGTGTGCCGGAGGTGAGCGAAAGCTCGGGAGAGAGGGGGAGTGTGGTGGGGTACCCGTACCTGACAGAGGGAGACAGGCTAGGGCAGACAGGGAGCAGATCGCCGGGAGGGATCCAAGCAGGGAGCTTTTGTTGGGAGGCTGAGTAGGACAGGAGGCGTTCAACCTTACCAGACAGCGTGGTGGAGCAGATAAAACGTCTGACGCTAAAAAGCTGAACGAAAGACGTTGAGCAAAGACAAAACCAAGACCCCAGTGAAAACGGTGAATTCCAAAGCCAAATCAAACAACAATTAAAGTAAAGAGTTTTTTTCATATTTTTTTAATTTCACCTTTATTTAACCAGGTAGGCCAGTTGAAAACAAGTTCTCATTTACAACTACGACCTGGTCAAGATAAAGCAAAGCAGTGCGACAAATAACAACACAGGATATAGGATAAACATAGGATAAACAAAAGTACAGTCACAATAGAAAAATGTATAGAAAATAGACAATAGAAAATTCTATATACAGTGTGTGCAAATGGAGTAAGGTAAGGCAATAAATAGCGAAGTAGTAAAGTAAAGTAGCGAAGTAATTACAGTTTAGCAAATTAACACTGAAGTGAGAGATCTTCAGATGATGATGTGCAAGTAGAAATACTGTTGTGCAAAAGAGCAAAAAATTTAATAAAAACAATATGGGGATGAGGTAGGTAGTTGGGTGGTCTATTTACAGATGGGCTATGTACAGCTGCAGCGATCGGTAAGCTGCTCAGATAGCTGATGCTTAAAGTTAGTGAGGGAGATACAAGTCTCCGACTTCAGCAATTTTTGCAATTCGCTCCAGTCATTGGCAGCCGAGAACTGTAAGGAAAGGCGGCCAAATGAGGTGTTGGCTTTGGGGATGACCAGTGAGAAATACCTGCTGGAGCGCGTGCTACGGGTGGGTGTTGTTATGGTGACCAGTGAGCTGAGATAAGGCAGAGATTTAGCAAAGACTTATAGATGACCTGGAGCCAGTGGGTCTGGCGACGAATATGCAGCGAGGACCAGCCGACGAGAGCATACAGGTCGCAGTGGTGGGTAGTATATGGGGCTTTGGTGACAAAACGGAAGGCACTGTGATAGACTGCATCCAGTTTGCTGAGTAGAGTGTTGGAGACTATTTTGTAAATGACATCGCCGAAGTCGAGGATCGGTAGGATAGTCAGTGAAAAGGTAAACGCTGCATAAGTCCCAGCAGCGTCCTTAGCAAGAAGCCGTTTTCCCGGAAAACAGAAGTTATGTTTGGGCAAAGCGTTATGTTTGGGGCCAACCAGGAGACACTACTCTGTGCTCCTTGCAGGGGGTGCTGCTTATGGGTGTGTGGGCCTCAGTAGTTGGAGTTAATCTTGCCCCGAGGTAGATCCTAAAAGGCTGTGTGCACAATCACTCAGAGAAAGGGAAACCCTTTCTTTCACGTTTTCTATTTGGGACTATTTTAAGGGTGCTCCCTGCTGCTTTCCGCTATGCTATTGACTGTTGTGGGCTGTAGGGTTGCCATGGCAACACTCTGGGTGTCATGTGACTGCCTGTCACACCAGGGGCATCCATAGGGCAGCAGCCAGGAAGGAATCTGCATAGGAATGTCGTATGACTGGAATATATGACACGTTGACAGCTTTTCTACTGCATTGTGATAAAAATTCTTCATCTCAATCTCAGTTTTAGTGCTTTTAACGTTCAGATAAAGAAGAGCAACAAAGCATTCTGTATTGGTTATAAGGATGTATGTAGGCCTAACGGTTATGAGCACGTATTGTAAATCTGATTTTGTGTGGCCTTCTGTGATGTTTTAAGTTGATAACACTTGTGGACAGAAAAAACTGAACGTTTGTTATTTTTTTATTAATCTTATCTGTGGCTTGGTGACACCACTGTTGTCCATTTTACCTGCAATGATCACAATATATTAAAACAGTACACAAGGGAACTTCAGAGAGGAGCTATTGCAAAACGTGTTTACACTCATTATGTAGGATTTAAAGGCATTATGAAGGCTTCATTGAGACTGTAGGATTCTACTTTGTTTAAATCTTTATACTTTGTTGAAATCTTTAAAGGCTAACACACATAAACATACAGTGGAATGACAAAAGACAAAAGACAACAAACGAACGAACAAGGAAAACAGGAGTCCTGTGTTCCCACATCAATATCAAGCTGTGCATCCTCAAGCCTGCAGGATCAATCAATCCACACTGAAGGTTCATTAAGTACATGTATGTCAAAAATCATTAGTGAATTGAATGATCATTGTACAAAAGCCAAAAAAAGTCTATAGGCGATTCTTGACCACCGCCCACTCCCTCCCCCGTCTTCAAAATCTCTGATTGTTTGGCTATGCTGTCTGAGAGTCAATCCAAATCCCTATTTTGAGTCAGGAGCTAAGAGGTTTAGGTCATAAAATAGGAATTTCTTAAGAGTGACATACAACAACTTAGGAATGGCTCTCAGTTCAATTTTGCTCATGATTATCTTGTCTTTCCGTGAATTGAGGCAGAGGCGACACAATTTGGCACCAACATGTTACAGAGTCTGCGTCACAAATGGCACCATATTCCCTATATAGTGCACTACTTTTGACGAGACCCCTATGGGCCCAGTTCAAAAGTAGTGCACTTTACAGGGAATTTGGCCTCGTCAAGGTAGTCCACTATATACAGTTGAAGTCGGAAGTTTACATACACTTAGGTTGGAGTCATTAAAACTCCATTTTCAACCACTCCACAAATTTATTGTTCACAAACTATAGTCTTGGCAAGTTGGTTAGGACATCTACTTTGTGCATGACACAAGTAATATTTCTAACAATTGTTTACAGACAGATTACTTCACATATAATTCACTGTATCACAATTCCAGTGGGTCAGAAGTTTACATACACTAAGTTGACTGTGCCTTTAAAAGGCTTGGAAAATTCCAGAAAAGGATCATGGCTTTAGAAGCTTCTGATAGGCTAATTGACATCATCTGAGTCAATTGGAGGTGTACTTGTGCATGTATTTCAAGGCCTACCTTCAAACTCAGTGCCTCTTTGCTTGACATCATGGGAAAATCAAAATAAATCAGCCAACAAAAAATTGTAGACCTCCACAAGTCTGGTTCATTCTTGGGAGCAATTTCCAAATGCCTGAAGGTACCACGTTCATCTGTACAAACAATAGTACGCAACTATAAACACCATGGGACCACGCAGCGTCATACCACTCAGGAAGGAGACACGTTCTGTTTCCTAGAGATGAACATACTTTGGTGAGAAAAGCACAAATCAATCCCAGAACAACAGCAAAGGACCTTGTAAAGATGCTTGAAGAAACAGGTAAAAAAGTATCTATATCCACAGTAAAACGAGTCCTATATCGACATAACCTGAAAGGCCGCTCAGCAAGGAAGAACCCACTGCTCCAAAACCGCCATAAAAAAGCCAGACTACTGTTTGCAACTGCACATGGGGACAAAGATTGTACTTTTTGGAGAAATGTCCTCTGGTCTGATGAAACTAAAATAGAACTGTTTGGCCGTAATGACCATCGTTATGTTTGGAGGATAAAGGGGGAGGCTTGCAAGCCGAAAAATACCATCCCAACAGTGAAGCACGGGGGTGGCAGCATCATGTTGTGGAGGTGCTTTGCTGCAGGAGGGACTGGTGCACTTCACAAAATAGATGGCATCATGAGGCTGGAAAATGATGTAGATATATTGAAGCAACATCTCAAGACATCAGTCAGGAAGTTAAAGCTTGGTTGCAAATGGGTCTTCCAAATGAACAATGACCCCAAGCATATTTCCAAAGTTGTGGCAAAATGGCTTAAGGACAACAAAGTCAAGGTATTGGAGTGGCTATCACAAAGCCACGACCTCAATCCTATAGAAAATTTGTGGGCAGAACTGAGAAAGCGTGTGCGAGCAAGGAGGCCTACAAACCTGACTCGGTTACACCAGCTCTGTCAGGAGGAATGGACCAAACTTCACCCAACTTATTGTGGGAAGCTTGTGGAAGGGCTACCTGAAATGTTTGACCCAAGTTAAACAATTTAAAGGCAATGCTACCAAATACTAATTGAGTGTATGTAAACTTCTGACCCACTGGGAATGTGATGAAAGAAATCAAGCTGAAATAAATCATTCTCTCTACTATTATTCTGACATTTCACATTCTTAAAATAAGTGGTGATCCTAACTGACCTAAAACAGGAATTTTTACTAGGATTAAATGTCAGGAATTGTGAAAAACTGATTTTAAATGTATTTGTCTAAGGTGTATGTAAACTTCCGACTTCAACTGTAGGTAATAGGGTGCCATTTGTGATGCAGACAGAGTGACAGAGACACAGAGAGCAGCTACAAAGAAAAGCCTGTTCATTTCACTGTGAATGTTCATGTTGGCCAAACAGCTTTTGTGGTATCGTGACACGAGCAGTGAGCCAGCCGTCATTTTCTCCAGTCAGACTCTTGTGACTCCTCCTAAGATGTAGTCACCAATAGGCGCTATTATGGTGTTATGGGCATGGGGCCTCAACCAAATGGCCCTCTTTGTTTAACTTGACTACACATTCAAGGGTTTTATTGTACTCAACTCTTCTGTTCTATTTTGAACCCAAGATAAATAGCTATATTGGGGGTAAATAACGTGTTACTTTTTTTAGCTATTTGCTTCAGCCCTAGGCTTTCTCTGATTCTTTACGATTCTTTTGTGTGCTAATCACCACATACACACACACAAATGCATATACTACTGTATGTACGCACACACACACTCATTCATACTGTGCCGACTGCGTGGGTCTACACCAGTCAACACCCATGTAACTAAAGCAATCACATGCCGGTTTCATAATGGGGTCATCATGTTTGTCTATATTGTACTATTTCCAGGCTAAAATAATATCTCCAAATTAACCTCACGTAGGTCATGACCTTCTTTCTGCTGAAGCTGATTAGCACTTTTCATGGGGTCTCGTGAAAATTAATAGTTAAATAGTGACTGGTTATTGAGTAAACTTAACCGACCACTAAGAGCTATTCAGTAATAATAGTGGTAGTTGGGTTTACTAGCTCATTTAGGGCTGCATCACAGGACAGTCGCTTCAACAAACCTCCTGTAACTCCCCATATAGTAGCATCATGTCAAGATCAACAGAACTATCACAATTTCTATCCAAACCTAATGGTTGACGAAATGGTAGAATAACTTTTACAATAAGTGGCATTAACATTGGCACAAAGGTACATTCATTCCCATATAAAGGACCAGAGGTTTTACAGAGGCTTTGAAGGATATAGATACAATGATCATTAGAAAAATTGGAGAAGAAAGAGTTTGGAGGAAAATCCATCTGTCTGTAAATAGTGTGGCATTAGGAGTGGTTGTTAGCATAACATGACCTCAGACTGGGAAAAACAAGGAGGTTTATAATAATATAGATGTACACTCCATTCAGAAAGTACTCAGACCCCTTGACTTTTTCCACATTTTGTTGCGTTACAGCCTTATTCTAAAATTGATTAAATATTATATATTTTTCTCATCAATCTACACACAATACCTGTAAATGCGTAAATAAGGTAAACATGTATTTTTATACATTTGCAAAAATGTCTAAAAACCTTTTTTTGCTTTGTCATTATTGGGTATTGTGTGTAGATTGCTGAGATATTTGTATTTTTTTTTAAATACATTTTAGAATAAGGCTGTTACATAACAAATTGTAGAAAAAGTCAAGGGGTCTGAAGGCACTGTACTTCAACACAAAAAAAATGTCTGGTTGTTGACCTCATGCTCCCTGGCCAGATGATGTTACATCCTGAATGACAGAAAATGTGTTTGGATGAACACAAAGTAAAACAAAAAACAGAGCCAACAGCCTTGTGCTTGTATAGTTCCTTCATTTGTATCGGCCAATAACGTGACCTCTGCTAAGTGTTGCCGCGCTCCCCTTGCAGCATCATCCGGTAACATACCTATTTTTCACATTCATTTTGGTTTTCACCTTTCACAATCATAAATATACTGTTTATTATAAATTGTGTGGTTCGAGCTTTGAATGCTGATTGGCTGACAGCCATGGTATATCAGACCGTATACCACAGGTATGACAAAACATTTATTTTTACTGCTCTAATTACATTGGTAACAAGTTTATAATAGCAATAAAGCACCTCGGGGGTTTGTGGTATATCGCCAATATACCATAGCTAAGGGCTGTATTCAGGCACTCCGCGTTGCGTCGTGCTCCAGAACAGGCCTTAGCCGTGGTATATTGGCCATGAACCACACCTCCTTTGTCTCGGGCCTAACAACACCCATGCCAATATATCCTCCAAACACCAGCTTCTTGGGCATTATCAGTTATCACTGTAGTATATATTCACAGTTATACAGTAGGTGTGTGAGCGCCTTGAAGTGACATCACCTCTCTGTCCCTCAAGGTCACTTTGAGGTTGGGGTTTCCCCGGAGCATCCCAGAGTGTTTTGAGGTCAGAGGTCAAAGTCAGTGATTGACAGGTCAAGTCTGGGATGGGGCGGAGCTATAGGAAGATGCAGGGCTTCTTGTTCTTGAAGGGGTTTATCAGCTCTGCTGCTGTCTTAGATACCTGGACAGCGAGAGTGAGAGAGAAAGAGAGAGAGAGAGGGGGAGGAAGAGAATGAGAGGGAGGGAGAAAATGAAAGTGAGGGAGATAGAGGGAGGGGGAGCGCGAGCGCGAGAGAGAGATAGAGAGAGAGAAAGAGAGAGAGAGGGGGGTTAACAACATTGTGAAATGGTTTATATTAATTGCAAAGACCATTAAATGGAATGAGAGACTGAAATAGAGGATTTAATATAATGATACATCATTAAAAAAATCAGTATGTACCTATAACTACCTCATACATCCTCATGTATGAGGATGTACTCAAGGACTCAAGGACCTTTTTAATCAGATAAAAAAAACATCTCAAGTGGAGCCCTATTCTGACTCACACAGCTGTATATTCCCAAATGCCACTTATATTTACATACAATCCCATATCTCATTGCCATCCATTCAAAATGGCAGCCAGTCTCGTGTGAAAACAACAGTGTCATTTCACATGACTGACTTGAAGTGTGGTGGAGTTGTTATTGTCTTCAACAGGCCGGTGATTGTCAGCTTCATGAATAAGGCATTCTCTGGACTGGGGCCGTAACATGAGCCTTGAGGCTACTCCAAAACCCAAACAAACTACTGTTAGCTCTTAACTGTTAGCGGTTAGCACTGTACAATAAACACTATATATAGGCTAACTGCTAACTGCTGCTCTGGGTAAAAGTTGCCTTCAGGCAGTGATCTAGAATCAGCTGACCCTTACCAAGTCCTAACCTCCACCATTAGCAGGGGGAACACAAAACTGACCTACTGTAAGAGCAGTGTCTTAAGGGAACAATTAACTCTGAAAACACAAACAACACGTGTCATGAAGGAGCTGTCATCAAGGAAGGGCGTTCCGTTGCCTGGTTACAAACGACATTCCATCAACAAGCAAGGACAAGGCTAATAACTCTGACCCAGTGAGCAACTGCCTCAGGGACAGAATAACAACAAGAAATCCACACTAGGGTCTATGTGCTCTATCAATGATTTATTTGTTGGATACATACATTAAATCCACAAATAAATATTAAAATGATACATTTTCCAAACTGAAAGATGACAGGCATGATATGTGCTGGATAAGCTCAATAAGGAGAAGAACTGTATAGTCAGACACAACAAACCTTTGCTTTCAAAATAAACCATTGACAGGACAGTCATCCCAACTCCTCTCAGACAGAGTGTGATGTGTGTGTGCGTGTGTGCGTTCGTGTGTGTGTGTGTGTGTGTGTGTGTGTGTGTGTGTGTGTGTGTGTGTGTGTGTGTGTGTGTGTGTGTGTGTGTGTGTGTGTGTGTGTGTGTGTGTGTGTGTGTATATGTGTGTGTGTGTGTGTGTGTGTGTATATGTGTGTGTGTGTGTGTGTGTGTGTGTGTGTGTGCGTGCGTGCGTGCGTGCGTGCGTGCGTGCGTGCGTGCGTGCGTGCGTGCGTGCGTGTGTGTATGCTAGAGACCAAAGCCAGTAACATTACACAACACCAACTGATGCAACAGTAAGCAGACAACAACAACACTCTAGCAGCAAAGTTCATCTACTCTAAAAAACATGAAACTCATTGCAATTGGTTTGAATTTGAATGCATTCCCATGGTAAATTATACAGTCAGTGTAATATTCAAATCAGGAGATGAATGACAGTGCCAGTTCAGGGTAGGTACTCTGTGCAGCCCGTGTTAGCTAGGGTTACAAATGCCCTTGAATGACCTCACATCAGACCAGACCACCCACCCTGCACTCTCTATCCTCCCTCATCTCCTACTGCGTGCCTCCCGCTCTCTCCATCTCTCTCCCACTGTGAACAGGTTCTGGAGGCCATTGCAAGAAGATTGAAAGCAGATTGTTACTACTGAAACTTACCCAGTGCAGGTCATCCATGCATTCCCACACATACGTGCACATGAGAGGAGGCTGGTAGGAGGAGCTATAGGAGGACGGGCTCATTGTAATGGCTGGAATGGAATAAATGGAACAATCAATCAATCAAATGTATTTATAAAGCCCTTTTTACATCAGCTGATGTCACAAAGTGCTGTACAGATACCCAGCCTAAAACCCCAAACAGCAAGCAATGCAGATGTAGAAGCACGGTGGCTAGGAAAAACTCCCTAGAAAGACCAGAACCTAGGAAGAAACCTAGAGAGGAACCAGGCTCGGAGGTGTGGCCAGTCCTCTTCTGACTGTGCTGGGTGGAGATTATAACAGAACATGGCCAAGATGTTCAAACGTTCATAGATGACCTGCAGGGTCAGATAATAATAATCACAGTGGTTGATGAGGGTGCAACAGGTCAGCACCTCAAGAGTAAATGTCAGTTGGCTTTTCATAGCTGATCATTCAGAGTTAGAGACAGCAGGTGCGGTAGAGAGAGGGTTCAAAACAGCAGGTCTGGGACAAGGTAGCACGTCCAGTGAACAGGTCAGGGTTACATAGCCGCAGGCAGAGCAGTTGAAACTGGAACAGCAGCATTACCAGGTGGACTGGGGACAGCAAGGAGTCATCAGGCCAGGTAGCCCTTAGGCATGGTCCTAGGGCTCAGGTCCTCTGAGAGAAGAGCGAGAGAAAGAGAGAGAGAGAGAGCGAGAGAGAGAGAGAAAGAGAGAGAGAGAAAGAGAGAGAGAGAAAGAGAAAGAGAGAGAAAGAGAAAGAGAGAGAAAGAAAGAGAAAGAGAGAGAAAGAAAGAGAAAGAGAGAGAAAGAGAGAGAAAGAGAGAGAAAGAGAGAGAGAATTAGAGGGAGCATACTTAAATTCACGCAGGACACCGGATAAGACAGGAGAAATACTCCAGACATAACAGACTGACCCTAGCCCCCCGACACATAAACTATTGCAGCATAAATACTAGAGGCTGAGACAGGAGGGATTGGGAGACGATACCCCCGGACAGGGCCAAACAGGCAGGATATAACCCTGTGCCAAAGCACAGCCCCCACACCACTAGAGGGACATCTTCAACCACCAACCTACTACCTTGAGACAAGGCCTACGAAGAGCTCCCCCATGGCAAGAACCCGAGGGGGGCACCAACCCAGACAGGAAGATCACGTCAGAGACTCAACCCACTCAAGTGACGACATGGAAGACCACCAGTAAGCCAGTGACTCAGCCCCCATAATAGGGTTAGAGACAGAGAATCCCAGTGGAGAGAGGGGAACCGGCCAGGCAGAGACAGCAAGGGCGGTTCGTCGCTCCAGTGCCTTTCCATTCACCTTCACATCCCTGGGCCAGACTACACTCAATCATAGGATCTACCGGAGAGATGAGTCTTCAATAAAGACTTAAAGGTCGAGACAGAGTCTGCGTCCCTCACATGGATAGGCAGACCATTCCATAAAAATTGAGCTCTATAGGAATAAGCCCTGCCTCCAGCTGTTTGCTGAGAAATTCTAGGGACAGTAAGGAGGCCTGCGTCTTGTGACCGTAGCGTATGTGTAGGTATGTACGGCAGGACCAAATCGTAAAGATAGGTAGGAGCAAGCCCATGTAATGCTTTGTAGGTTAGCAGTAAAACCTTGAAATCAGCCCTAGCCAGGAACAGGAAGCCAGTGTAGAGTGGCAAGCACTGGAGTAATATGATAAATATTTTTGGTTCTAGTCGAGATTCTAGCAGCCGTGTTTAGCACTAACTGAAGTTTATTTAGTGCTTTATCCAGGTAGCCGGAAAGTAGAGCATTGCAGTAGACTAATCTTGAAGTGACAAAAGCATGGATGAATTTTTCTACATCATTTTTGGACAGAAAGTTTCAGATTTTTGCAATGTAACGAAGATGGAACAAAGCTGTCCTTGAAATATTCTTGATATGTTCGTCAAAAGAGAGATCAGGGTCCAGAATAACGCCGAGGTCCCTTACAGTTTGATTTGAGATGACTGTACAACCATCAAGATTAATTGTCTGATCCAACAGAAGATATCTTTGTTTCTTGGAACCTAGAACTAGCATCTCTGTTTTGTCCGAGTTTAAAAGTAAAACATTTGCCACCATCCACTTCCTTATGTCTGAAACACAGGCTTCCAGGGAGGGCAATTTTGGGGCTTCACCATGTTTCCTCGAAATGTACAGCTCTGTATTGTTCACATAGCAGTGAAAGTTAACATTATGTTTCTGAATGACATCACCAAGAGGTAAAATATACAGTGAAACAATAGTGGTCCTAAAACGGAACCTTGAGGAACACCAAAATGTACAGTTGATTTGTCAGAAGACAAACCATCCACAGAGACAAACTGATATCTTTCCGACAGATAACATCTAAACCAGGCAAGAATCTCTCCGTGTAGACCAATTTGGTCTACACAGTATCAAACACATCAAACATATGGGAACCACATGTTTGACTCCGTTCTATTGATAAGCTTGTCTATTACAATGAGACCGTCCTCCTATAGCTCTGCCCACCAGCCTCCTCTGAGGCACATGCTTACACGCGCAGTAGGATTTGTAGCCTGTCTGGGTGTTTGCATGTCTGCTTGGTTGGCTAACTAAGGGGTTGGTTTGTAATGTATTCCAACTCTCTGTTCGTTCCTCAAAAGAACAGTCTGTCTGAGCAGCATACAATGGAGCCCCTGTCACCTTGCCTTCCCTTGCCTAGTTAAATGTGCAGGTGCATGTGAAAGTGTGTGTGTGTGTGTGTACGCATGCCTGTGTGTGCATGTACTGTCTGTAAATGTGTGTGTGTGTGTGTGTGTGTGTGTGTGCGTGTGTGCGTGTGTGCGTGTGTGTGTAAGGACAAACTTCACAAGTTGTAAAGTAGAAATGTAGCTTCAGTTCTGTATAGAGAACTGAGTGTGAGTACAGACACTGTAGAGAGAGGCTGTGACTCCTGAACACTCTACTCACCACTACAATACACATCTGCCTCTGTCAACAGCTGCAATTAACTACTTGTACCAGGCCCATGATAACGGCTATTGTCATTCCCCCCTTAACAGTAAGTGTGACAATGAGATGAACAGAGCGTGCCAATGATGACATGTTGGCAGTTACGGCAAAAGTTGTGCTTACATCATAAAGCAAATCCGTCAAGCTATATCATCAAAACACCCTCCACTCTGTTTCTTCTGCATAAGGCTGATACACGTAGGGCTAGTTTCCCAGACCCAGGTTACTGCTAAGCACCATCATGACAAATAATCTTCATAGTGATGATTCATCTTTTTAAATGATCACAGTTACTCTGGTACACCGGGACAGATGTAGACAGCTATGCTACTCCCAGGGTGTGTGTGTGTGTGTGTGTGTGTGTGTGTGTGTGTGTGTGTGTGTGTGTGTGTGTGTGTGTGTGTGTGTGTGTGTGTGTGTGTGTGTGTGTGTGTGTGTGTGTGTGTGTGTGTGTGCGTGCGTGCGTGCGCGTGCGTGCATGTCTGTCCAGAATATTCACCAACCCCCTCCGTGGGAAATACCTAGTTTATTCCTGGACAGTGAGTGAGGCTCTGGCTATGGTATGATAGACCCTTTGCTGCCGACACGGAGCCCTGCCGATCAATCACGACTGGTCTACCGATGTAACCGTCCGAGGGGGTTTCTGTCCAAAAGCAAGCACCAGTTAGCATGGAGCTAGCCTCGAGCTAGGCCCATCTTCCGGCTAGCCGAAGAGATCCATCAGATAATTCCTGGGCTTCAATACCTCTTTTGCCAATAGGCTTTGCTGCCGATACGTAGCCCCACCGATCCATCACGACTGGTCTGCCGGCGTAACTGTCCGAGCGGGTTTCAACAGGCTCTCTCGTTGCAACGTCTCCCTGAGGCCCATCTGCTAGCCTGCTAGCCCCGGCCTGTTAGCTGTCTGAATCGCCGTGCCTCCAGCTCGCCTAGCTACTCACTGGACCCTATGATCACTCGGCTACACATGCCTCTCCCTAATGTCAATATGCCTTGTCTATTGCGGTTTTGGTTAGTAATTTTTGTCTTATTTCACTGTAGAGCCTCCAGCCCTGCTCAATATGCCTTAGCTAGCCCTTTTGTTCCAACCCCCATACATGCGGTGACTGCACCTGGCTTAAATGGTGCCTCTAGAGACAAAGCCTCTCTCATCATCACTCAATGCCTTGGCTTACCTCCACTGTACTCACATCCTACCATACCCTTGTCTGTACATTATGCCTTGAATCTATTCTTCCCGCGTCCAGAAACCTGCTCCTTTTACTCTCTGTTCCGAACGCACTAGACGACCAGTTCTTTTAGCCTTTAGCCATACTCTTATCCTACTCCTCCTCTGTTCCTCTGGTGATGGAGAGGTTAACCCAGGCCCTGCAGCCCCCAGCATCACTCCCATTCCCCAGGCAAAAAAAACTTTAGAGCCAAACCATAACAGAACAACTACACACTCTACATCGTTGTCACCATATTAGCTAAAGGAACATCATAGTCAAGATAGTTTATAGAACGAATACGTTAGTAAACCCGCTACAATCATGCGGTAACGTTGCCATACACAGTCAGTAAGCAGTTTAGCAGTTACACCAGCGGGCAATACATTTGTAAAACCAAAAGCTTACCTTAAATTGGAAGAGTTCCAGTGTTGTGTTGGATACTCATAGCCAGCTAGCTAGCTGCATTTGATAGCTAAGTAAGTGAAAGTGAAAATAATAATGAAATATCTCTCTTTCTCTCTCTCGCTCTCTCGCTTCTCCTTCATTTTTTAAGAAATTAATTTGTTAAAAACTGTTCAACTATCATCATCTGTACATATTTCACTCCGGTATTAATGCTAAATTGTAATTATTTTCGCCTCTTTGGCCTATTTATGTCCTTACCTCCCTACTCTTCTACATTTGCACACACTGTACATAGATTTTTCTATTATTTTCTTTTCTTTTGTGTTATCGACGTTTGTTTATGTGTAACTCTGTGTTGTTGTTTTTGTCGCACTGCTTTGCTTTATCTTGGCCAGGTCGCAGTAGTAAATGAGAACTTGTTCTCAACTGGCCTACCTGTTTAAATAAAGGTGAAATAAAAAATAAAAGTAGAACACAGGACAGCTACTACAAATTCTTTCAATTCTTTCTAAGAAGTCTGAAAACAAGACCTAAAAATGAATTATGACCAGGGCACAGGATACAGTTACTATATACAGCCAAAGCTTAAAAGCATTGCATAAAAATAAAAAAATCAAGGTCAAAGCAAGGTAACACATGGTTTCAAAACAAGGGCAAAGAGAGGAATACAATACTATGGGTGCATGCTTGCACATGAACATGCGCACACACACGTACCCACACACACACACACACGTTTGTTTTACTATCTTTGTGGGGACCAAACAATTGTTTCCCAATCAACATCCTATTTTCCCTAACCCCTAACCCTTACCCTAACCCTTAAACTAAGCCTAACCTTAACCCCAAACCCCTAACCCTAACCCTAACCTCCTTAGCCTAAAAAAGCTTTTTTCCTTGTGGGGACCTGCGAAATGGCCCTACTTGTCTAAATTGTCCATGTTTTACTATCCTTGTGAGGACTTCAGAATAGAAAAACTAAACCCACACACACACGTACACACACACACACACACGTACACACAAAGCCACAAGGGCTCACAAGGGACCAATTGTAAAAACTTTCCTAAATGCAGGGAGACACTGTGCACCCCCTCTTTTTTCCATCCCTCTCCACCTCTCCACCTTTCCCTTTCCTCTCTCTCCTAACCCCTCACCCGCGTTCCAAGGCTTTTCCTAGAAAGCCCTACCTAGGCGATCCCTCTCAATGCCTGGCCTTTGTCTTCACATGCAGACTAGCCCAGGTCCTCTCAAGGACAGCAGGGGTGGGAAACTCCAGTCCTCGGGGCCTGATTGGTGTCACACTTTTTCTCCATCCCTAGTAAACAAAGATGATGAATCAAATCAAATCAAATGTATTTATATAGCCCTTCTTACATCAGCTGATATCTCAAAGTGCTGTACAGAAACCCAGCCTAAAACCCCAAACAGCAAGCAATGCAGGTGTAGAAGCACGATTAAGCAAATTGCATTCTAAACTGAAGATCAAGATTAGGGGATGATTGGAGTCAGGTGTGTTAGCTGGGCATGGGGAAAAACTGTGACACCAATCAGGCCCCCGATGACTGGAATTGCCCACCCCTGGTCTACAGGCTTCCTGGAATGAGACTGGGCCGTGCAGAGAGGGGTTATAGTTACAGTATAGCTAGCTGGAATGAGACCTGGCCCGTCCAGAGGGGGGTTATATAGTATAGCAAGCTGGAATGAGACCTGACCCGACCAAAGAGGGCTTATATAGTATAGGTATCTGGAATGAGACCTGGCCCGTCCCGAGGGGGGCTATATAGTATAGCTAGCTGGAGTGAGACCTGGCCCCGAATAGAGGGGGGTTATATAGTATAGCTAGCTGGAATGAGACCCGACCCGTCCATAGGGGGGTTATATAGTATAGATAGCTGGAATGAGACCTGGCCCCGAATAGAAGGGGGTTATATAGTAAAGCTAGCTGGAATGAGACCTGGACTGTCCAGAGGGGGGTTAAATAGTATAGCTAGCTGGAATGAGACCTGGCCTGACCAGAGGGAGGGTTATAGTTATAGTAAAGCTAGCTGGAATGAGACCTGGACTGTCCAGAGGGGGGTTATATAGTATAGCTAGCTGGAATGAGACCTGGACTGACCAGAGGGGGGTTATATTGTATAGCAAGCTGGAATGAGACCTGGACTGACCAGAGGGGGGTTATGTAATATACTGTAGCTAACTAGAATGAGACCTGGACTGTCCAGAGGGGGGTTATATAGTATAGCAAGCTTGAATGAGACCTGGACTGACCAGGGGGGGGTTAAATAGTAAAGCTAGCTGGAATGAGATCTGGCCCGACCAGAGGGGGGTTATAGTTATAGTATAGCTAGCTGGAATGAGACCTGGCCTTTCCAGAAGGGTGTTATATAGTATAGCAAGTTGGAATGAGACCTGGCCCGACCAGAGGGGGGTTATATAGTAAAGCTAGCTGGAATGAGACATGGCCTGTCCAGAGGGGGGTTATATAGTAAAGCTAGCTGGAATGAGACCTGGCCTGACCAGAGGGGGGTTATATAGTATAGCTAGCTGGAATGAGACCTGGCCCGACCAGAGGGGGGTTATATAGTAAAGCTAACTGGAATGAGACCTGGACTGTCCAGAGGGGGGGTTATATAGTATAGCTAGCTGGAATGAGACCTGGACTGACCAGAGGGGGGTTATATTGTATAGCAAGCTGGAATGAGACCTGGACTGACCAGAGGGGGGTTATGTAAAATACTGTAGCTAACTGGAATGAGACCTGGACTGTCCAGAGGGGGGTTATATAGTATAGCAAGCTGGAATGAGACCTGGACTGTCCAGAGGGGGGTTATATAGTATAGCTAGCTGGAATGAGACCTGGACTGACCAGAGGGGGGTTATATTGTATAGCAAGCTGGAATGAGACCTGGACTGACCAGAGGGGGGTTATGTAATATACTGTAGCTAACTAGAATGAGACCTGGACTGACCAGAGGGGGGTTATATTGTATAGCAAGCTGGAATGAGACCTTGCCCGACAAGAGGGGGGTTATGTAGTATACTGTAGCTAACTGGAATGAGACCTGGCCTTTCCAGAAGGGTGTTATCTAGTATAGCAAACTGGAATGAGACCTTGCCCGACAAGAGGGGGGTTATGTAGTATACTGTAGCTAACTGGAATGAGACCTGGACTGTCCAGAGGGGGGTTATGTAGTATAGCTAGCTGGAATGAGACCTGGACTGTCTAGAGGGGGGTTATGTAGTATAGCTAGCTGGAATGAGACCTGGACTGTCCAGAGGGGGGTTATGTAATATACTGTAGCTAACTGGAATGAGACGTGGACTGTCCAGAGGGGGGGTATGTAATATACTGTAGCTAGCTGGAATGAGACCTGGCCCGTCCAGAATGGGGTTATATAGTATAGCAAGTTGGAATGAGACCTGGACTGTCCAGAGGGGGGATATGTAGTATAGCTAGCTGGAATGAGACCTGGCCTGACCAGAGGGAAGGTTATAGTTATAGTAAAGCTAGCTGGAATGAGACCTGGCCCGACCAGAGGGGGGTTATATAGTATAGATAGCTGGAATGAGACCCGACCCGTCCAAAGGGGGGTTATATAGTATAGATAGCTGGAATGAGACCTGGCCCCGAATAGAAGGGGGTTATATAGTAAACCTAGCTGGAATGAGACCTGGCCCGTCCAGGGGGGTTTATAGTTGTAGTATAGCTAGCTGGAATGAGACCTGGCCTGTCCAGAAGGGGGGTTATATAGTAAAGCTAGCTGGAATGAGACCTGGCCCGTCCAGGGGGGTTTATAGTTGTAGTATAGCTAGCTGGAATGAGACCTGGCCTGTCCAGAGTGGGGTTATATAGTAAAGCTAGCTGGAATGAGACCTGGCCTGACCAGAGGGGGGTTATATAGTATAGCTATCTGGAATGAGACCTGGCCTTTCCAGAAGGGGGTTATATAGTAAAGCTAGCTGGAATGAGACCTGGCCTTTCCAGAAGGGGGTTATATAGTAAAGCTAGCTGGAATGAGACCTGGCCTGTCCAGAGGGGGGTTATATAGTAAAGCTAGCTGGAATGAGACCTGGCCTGACCAGAGGGGGGTTATATAGTATAGCTAGCTGGAATGAGACCTGGCCCGACCAGAGGGGGGTTATATAGTATAGCTAACTGGAATGAGACCTGGACTGTCCAGAGGGGGGTTATATAGTATAGCTAGCTGGAATGAGACCTGGACTGACCAGAGGGGGGTTATATTGTATAGCAAGCTGGAATGAGACCTGGACTGACCAGAGGGGGGTTATGTAAAATACTGTAGCTAACTGGAATGAGACCTGGACTGTCCAGAGGGGGGTTATATAGTATAGCAAGCTGGAATGAGACCTGGACTGACCAGAGGGGGGTTATATAGTAAAGCTAGCTGGAATGAGATCTGGCCAGACCAGAGGGGGGTTATAGTTATAGTATAGCTAGCTGGAATGAGACCTGGCCCGACAAGAGGGGGGTTATGTAGTATACTGTAGCTAACTGGAATGAGACCTGGACTGTCCAGAGGGGGGTTATGTAGTATAGCTAGCTGGAATGAGACCTGGACTGTCCAGAGGGGGGTTATGTAGTATAGCTAGCTGGAATGAGACCTGGACTGTCCAGAGGGGGGTTATGTAATATACTGTAGCTAACTGGAATGAGACCTGGACTGTCCAGAGGGGGGTTATGTAATATACTGTAGCTAGCTGGAATGAGACCTGGCCCGTCCAGAATGGGGTTATATAGTATAGCTAGCTGGAATGAGACCTGGCCTGACCAGAAAGGGGTTATATAGTATAGATAGCTGGAATGAGACCTGGCCTGACCAGAATGGGGTTATATAGTATAGCTAACTGGAATGAGACCTGGCCCGTCCAGAATGGGGTTATATAGTATAGCTAGCTGGAATGAGACCTGGCCTGACCAGAATGGGGTTATATAGTATAGCTAGCTGGAATGAGACCTGGCCCATCCAGAAGGGGGTTATATAGTATAGCTAGCTGGAATGAGACCTGGCCTTTCCAGAAGGGGGTTATATAGTATAGCTAGCTGGAATGAGACCTGGACTGTCCAGAGGGGGGTTATGTAGTATAGCTAGCTGGAATGAGACCTGGACTGTCCAGAGGGGGGTTATGTAATATACTGTAGCTAACTGGAATGAGACCTGGACTGTCCAGAGGGGGGTTATGTAATATACTGTAGCTAGCTGGAATGAGACCTGGCCCGTCCAGAATGGGGTTATATAGTATAGCAAGTTGGAATGAGACCTGGACTGTCCAGAGGGGGGATATGTAGTATAGCTAGCTGGAATGAGACCTGGCCTGACCAGAGGGAGGGTTATAGTTATAGTAAAGCTAGCTGGAATGAGACCTGGCCCGACCAGAGGGGGGTTATATAGTATAGATAGCTGAAATGAGACCCGACCCGTCCATAGGGGGGTTATATAGTATAGATAGCTGGAATGAGACCTGGCCCCGAATAGAAGGGGGTTATATAGTAAACCTAGCTGGAATGAGACCTGGCCCGTCCAGGGGGGTTTATAGTTGTAGTATAGCTATCTGGAATGAGACCTGGCCTGTCCAGAGGGGGGTTATATAGTAAAGCTAGCTGGAATGAGACCTGGCCCGTCCAGGGGGGTTTATAGTTGTAGTATAGCTAGCTGGAATGAGACCTGGCCTGACCAGAGGGGGGTTATATATTATAGCTATCTGGAATGAGACCTGGCCTTTCCAGAAGGGGGTTATATAGTAAAGCTAGCTGGAATGAGACCTGGCCTTTCCAGAAGGGGGTTATATAGAAAAGCTAGCTGGATTGAGACCTGGCCTGTCCAGAGGGGGGTTATATAGTAAAGCTAGCTGGAATGAGACCTGGACTGACCAGAGGGGGGTTATATTGTATAGCTAGCTGGAATGAGACCTGGACTGACCAGAGGGGGGTTATATTGTATAGCAAGCTGGAATGAGACCTGGACTGTCCAGAGGGGGGTTATATAGTATAGCTAGCTGGAATGAGACCTGGACTGACCAGAGGGGGGTTATATTGTATAGCAAGCTGGAATGAGACCTGGACTGTCCAGAGGGGGGTTATATAGTATAGCTAGCTGGAATGAGACCTGGACTGACCAGAGGGGGGTTATATTGTATAGCAAGCTGGAATGAGACCTGGACTGACCAGAGGGGGGTTATGTAAAATACTGTAGCTAACTGGAATGAGACCTGGACTGTCCAGAGGGGGGTTATATAGTATAGCAAGCTGGAATGAGACCTGGACTGACCAGAGGGGGGTTATATAGTAAAGCTAGCTGGAATGAGATCTGGCCCGACCAGAGGGGGGTTATAGTTATAGTACAGCTAGCTGGAATGAGACCTGACCCGACAAGAGGGGGGTTATGTAGTATACTGTAGCTAACTGGAATGAGACCTGGACTGTCCAGAGGGGGGTTATGTAGTATAGCTAGCTGGAATGAGACCTGGACTGTCCAGAGGGGGGTTATGTAGAATAGCTAGCTGGAATGAGACCTGGACTGTCCAGAGGGGGGTTATGTAATATACTGTAGCTAACTGGAATGAGACCTGGACTGTGCAGAGGGGGGTTATGTAATATACTGTAGCTAGCTGGAATGAGACCTGGCCCGTCCAGAATGAGGTTATATAGTATAGCAAGCTGGAATGAGACCTGGACTGTCCAGAGGGGGGATATGTAGTATAGCTAGCTGGAATGAGACCTGGCCTGACCAGAATGGGGTTATATAGTATAGATAGCTGGAATGAGACCTGGCCTGACCAGAATGGGGTTATATAGTATAGCTAGCTGGAATGAGACCTGGCCCGTCCAGAAGGGGGTTATATAGTATAGCTAGCTGGAATGAGACCTGGACTGTCCAGAGGGGGGTTATGTATTATACTGTAGCTAACTGGAATGAGACCTGGACTGTCCAGAGGGGGGTTATGTAATATACTGTAGCTAGCTGGAATGAGACCTGGTCCGTCCAGAATGGGGTTATATAGTATAGCAAGCTGGAATGAGACCTGGACTGTCCAGAGGGGGGATATGTAGTATTGCAAGCTGGAATGAGACCTGGACTGTCCAGAATGGGGTTATATAGTATAGCTAGCTGGAATGAGACCTGGCCTGACCAGAATGGGGTTATATAGTATAGCTAGCTGGAATGAGACCTGGCCCGTCCAGAATGGGGTTATATAGTATAGCTAGCTGGAATGAGACCTGGCCTGACCAGAATGGGGTTATATAGTATAGCTAGCTGGAATGAGACCTGGCCCATCCAGAAGGGGGTTATATAGTATAGCTAGCTGGAATGAGACCTGGCCTTTCCAGAAGGGGGTTATATAGTATAGCTAGCTGGAATGAGACCTGGACTGTCCAGAGGGGGGTTATGTAGTATAGCTAGCTGGAATGAGACCTGGACTGTCCAGAGGGGGGTTATGTAATATACTGTAGCTAACTGGAATGAGACCTGGACTGTCCAGAGGGGGGTTATGTAATATACTGTAGCTAGCTGGAATGAGACCTGGCCCGTCCAGAATGGGGTTATATAGTATAGCAAGTTGGAATGAGACCTGGACTGTCCAGAGGGGGGATATGTAGTATAGCTAGCTGGAATGAGACCTGGCCTGACCAGAGGGAGGGTTATAGTTATAGTAAAGCTAGCTGGAATGAGACCTGGCCCGACCAGAGGGGGGTTATATAGTATAGATAGCTGAAATGAGACCCGACCCGTCCATAGGGGGGTTATATAGTATAGATAGCTGGAATGAGACCTGGCCCCGAATAGAAGGGGGTTATATAGTAAACCTAGCTGGAATGAGACCTGGCCCGTCCAGGGGGGTTTATAGTTGTAGTATAGCTAGCTGGAATGAGACCTGGCCTGTCCAGAGGGGGGTTATATAGTAAAGCTAGCTGGAATGAGACCTGGCCCGTCCAGGGGGGTTTATAGTTGTAGTATAGCTAGCTGGAATGAGACCTGGCCTGACCAGAGGGGGGTTATATAGTATAGCTATCTGGAATGAGACCTGGCCTTTCCAGAAGGGGGTTATATAGTAAAGCTAGCTGGAATGAGACCTGGCCTTTCCAGAAGGGGGTTATATAGTAAAGCTAGCTGGATTGAGACCTGGCCTGTCCAGAGGGGGGTTATATAGTAAAGCTAGCTGGAATGAGACCTGGACTGACCAGAGGGGGGTTATATTGTATAGCTAGCTGGAATGAGACCTGGACTGACCAGAGGGGGGTTATATTGTATAGCAAGCTGGAATGAGACCTGGACTGTCCAGAGGGGGGTTATATAGTATAGCTAGCTGGAATGAGACCTGGACTGACCAGAGGGGGGTTATATTGTATAGCAAGCTGGAATGAGACCTGGACTGTCCAGAGGGGGGTTATATAGTATAGCTAGCTGGAATGAGACCTGGACTGACCAGAGGGGGGTTATATTGTATAGCAAGCTGGAATGAGACCTGGACTGACCAGAGGGGGGTTATGTAAAATACTGTAGCTAACTGGAATGAGACCTGGACTGTCCAGAGGGGGGTTATATAGTATAGCAAGCTGGAATGAGACCTGGACTGACCAGAGGGGGGTTATATAGTAAAGCTAGCTGGAATGAGATCTGGCCCGACCAGAGGGGGGTTATAGTTATAGTACAGCTAGCTGGAATGAGACCTGGCCCGTCCAGAATGGGGTTATATAGTATAGCTAGCTGGAATGAGACCTGGCCTGTCCAGAGGGGGGTTATATAGTATAGCTAGCTGGAATGAGACCTGGCCTGTCCAGAGGGGGGTTATATAGTATAGCTAGCTGGAATGAGACCTGGCCCGTCCAGAATGGGGTTATATAGTATAGCTAGCTGGAATGAGACCTGGCCCGTCCAGAATGGGGTTATATAGTATAGCTAGCCTGAATGAGACCTGGCCCGTCCAGAAGGGGGTTATATAGTAAAGCTAGCTGGAATGAGACCTGGCCCGTCCAGAAGGGGGTTATATAGTATAGCTAGCTGGAATGAGACCTGGCCTTTCCAGAAGGGGGTTATATAGTATAGCTAGCTGGAATGAGACCTGGCCCGTCCAGAATGGGGTTATATAGTATAGCTAGCTGGAATGAGACCTGGCCAGTTCAGAGGGGGGTTATAGTTATAGTAATGCTAGCTGCTTTAGAATGCAATGTAATTTCATCCCCCCTCCCATGCATGTGTATTGGCACAGCAGTTTACACAGATGTGCATGAGGTCATGCACGCATACGGTCATGCGGTCATGCACGCATACACACATGCAAACACATTGCATGGATACTCTTTCTCCCAGATAATCTAATCTGTGAGGAGCAATAATGTGTGTCTGCCTGGGAGCATGTAGGAAAGAGGGAGTGATGCTCAAGCAGGGCCTTCAAGGTTATTATTGTGTAAGGACCCTTGCTGTTCACAAACATGGTCCAGTATTGATGGTTAGTTAGGTAATTGGTTATTGCTTCCTCTGACATTGATAGCGTGAACTCAAGGACTTGCACACACACATACTGGGGGAAAAAAAGGTATGGTGGCCTTGAGGGAGCCACAGGGGACCACAAAAACCCAGACCCCTCTAAATTTCAGGTCCATGACAAACCCCACCTGTTTTTCAAAGGGGATCCGCATGCTCTTCCCAAAGCCCATTCAGTATCCAAGGGTGGTCAGTCTCCACCCTCTTCTTTTACCTACCTCTCCCCATACTACTCTTTATTTCAAAGGCAGAGAGAGAGAGAGAGAGAGAGAGAGAGAGAGAGAGAGAGAGAGAGAGAGAGAGAGAGAGAGAGAGAGAGAGAGAGAGAGAGAGAGAGAGAGAGAGAGAGAGAGAGAGAGAGAGAGAGAGAGAGAGAGAGAGAGAGAGAGCGAGAGTGAGAGAGAGCGAGAGCGAGAGAGAGAGAGACCAGCTCAATGTGATTGAAAATTCCATCGAATCAAATCACTTCTGGGAAAATTGGAACACACTAAACAATCTCCATCTAAAGTGGAGATGTATGGATAAATCACTTCTCCAACTTTTTTGACTATATAACAAAGAAAAGAGCGCAAAAACACTTTACAAAACTTAGAATCAGTGTCACGTTTGACCATAGTTATTTTGGTTTTTCTTTGTTTTAGTATGGTCAGGGCGTGAGTTGGGGTGGGCAGTCTATGTTTTCTGTTTCAATGTGGGGTTTCTTGTTTGGCCTGATATGGTTCTCAATCAGAGGCAGGTGTTAGTCATTGTCTCTGATTGGGAACCATATTAAGGTAGCCTATTTTGTAGTGTGTTTTGTGGGTGATTGTTCCTGTTCGTGTGTTCCTGTTTTTCTGTGTTCACTAGTTCGGGGACTGTAGCGTCTTCGTTGGTTTTCGTCAGTTTATTGTTTTTGTTCATTCTTGAAAAGTATTCTAATAAACATGGATACGTACCACGCTGCGCATTGGTCTTCCGATCCTTCCTACTACTCCTCGTCAGAGGAGGAAGAGGAAAGCCGTTACAATCAGCTATTAAAGACAACCAGAACCGACTGGATTCTTCCATTACATTGGATGAGCAACAGGACAAAATACAGTAATTTTCATTGCAAGTTAAAGCGTACTGTTAGATAGCTAGAAAATGTTAGCTTGCTGGCTCCTTAGTTAACGTTACGTGTATGATCTGTGTAGTCATATTATTTGTATATCAGAAAGCTATTTGTATTGCTAGTTATAGCCTAATGTTAGCTAGCTAACATTTTGCCTAGTTGGTTTGCTTAAGATACCTGCAGATTCATGTATGGTGGCTAGCTGTGACAATTCGTTTGTATTGCTAGTATTGTATGGGTTGGGAATTATGTTAAATTGTTTTTGTTTAGCTAGCTACATGTCTAAACAAAATACTCCACTGATGATGTCATGACCCATCAAGTTAGCCAGGTGTGTCTGGGGGTGATTATGACCATCTATTGTATTTCATTAACATGTGTACATGTCCAGACAATAGTGACTAATCCACTTAGCTAGATGTGGCTGGGGGGTGGTAATAGCATTTTTAACACATGACCCATCAAGTTAGACAAGGATGCCTGGGAAGGAATAATCTAATAATTATTAAATATTTATACAATATTAGCACATGGCCTCATGTGAATCCTTCAATAGATGGGTGCAGCTAAGGCTTAAGAGGGTGTGAATGATACAGAATGGGTGTAGACAAAGAAAAGCTCTCCAGTAGGTGTACCAAATCTTCAAGGGCCATTTTTTCAAAAGTGGGGTTACAAGTTTATCAACTTTCAAAGCAGAATTACTTTTACATTGTTCCTCAACTGCAGTGTATGATATACCATTTTCTAGCTACAAGTCTCTACTTTTATCCAATGTAAAAAACGCAATTTCAAATTTTGCTACATAAGACCGAATCGAGGCAGTGAGTCTCAAATTAAGTAGGCTATTCTTTGAAATGATCCTCACCTCTGGCACCTTCCACAATAGTTAGGAACAAGGTCTGATCACCCTAATCCACAAAAGTGGAGACAAATTTGACCCCAATAATCTGCGTCAACAGCAATCTCTGAAAAAATCCTCTGCAGTATCATCAACAACACTCCAACATTTCCTCAGTGAAAACTATTTCCTGAGCAAATGTCAAATTGACTATTGACTACCAAAATACCGTATGACAGATCACGTACATACCCTGCACACCATTATTGACAAACAAACAAAACAAAACAAACGTTTTCTCATGGTTTTTTGATTTCAAAAAGGCTTTTGACTCAATTTGGCAATAGGGTCTGCTATACAAATTGATGGAAAGCAGTGCTGGGGGAAAAACTTATGACATTATATAATCGATGTACACAAACAACAGGTGTGCAGTTAAAATTGGAAATAAACACATAGATTTCTTTCCTCAGGGCTGTGGGGTGAGACAGGGATGCAGCTTGAGCCCCACCCTCTTCAACATTTATATCAATGAATTGGCAAGGCACTAGAACAGTCTGCAGCACCTGGCCTCACCCTACTGAAATCAAATGGCTACTGTTTACAGATGATCTGGTGCTTCTGTCCCCAACCAAGGAGGGCCTACAGCAAAACCTAGATCGTCTGCACAGATTCTGTCAGACTTGGGCCCTGACAGTGGATCTCAGTAAGACACAAATAATGGTGTTCCAAAAACAGTCCAGTAGCCAGGACAACAAATATCAATTATATCCAGACACCATTGCCATAGAGTACACAAAAAACTATACATACCTCGGCCTAAACATCACCACCACAGGTAACTTCCACAAAGCTGTGAACGATCTGAGAGACAAGGCAAGAAGGGTCTTATATGCCATCAAAAAGGACATAAAATTACCTGAATCAGTTACAGAACCCATTGCACTTTATGTGTGTGAGGTTTGGGGTCCGCTCACCATCCAAGAATTCACAAAATGGGAAAAACACCAAATTGAGACTCTGCATGCAGAATTCTGCAAAAATACCCTCTGTGTACAACACCAAATAATGTATGCAGAGCAGAATTAGGCCTATACCCACTAATTAACAAAAGCTGTTAAATTCTACGACCTCCTAAAAGAAAGTGATTAACCTGGAGAAGAGTCCCCTGGTGATGGGGCTCTGTTCACAAACACAAACAGACCCCACAGAGCCCCAGGACAGCAACACAATTAGACCCAACCAAATCACGAGAAAACAAAAAGTTAATTACTTGACACATGGGAAAGAATTAACCAAAAAACAGTGCAAACTTGAATGTTATTTGGCCCTAAACAGAGAGTACACAGTGGCAGAATACCTGATCACTGTGACTGACCCAAAATTAAGGAACGAGAAGACAGGCAATGTGCACACTTACCACAAAATGAGGTGGAAACTGAGCTGCACTTCCTAACCTCCTGCTAAATGTATGACCATATTAGATACACATATTTCCCTCAGATTACACAGACCTACAAAGAATTACAAAACAAATCCAATTTTTGATAAACTCCCATATCTATTGGGTGAAATACCACAGTGTGCAATCTTGTGACCTGTTGCCACAATACAACCCATATTTATTTTCCCTTTTGAAGTTGAACTATTTGCACATCCTTACAACACTATATGGAGACATAATATGACATTTGAAATGTCTTCATTCTTTTGGAACTTTTGTATAATGTTTAATGTTAATGTTTTATTGTTTATTTCACTTTTGTTTATTATCTATTTCACTTGCTTTGGCATTGTAAACATATGTTTCCAATGCCAATAAAGCCACTTGAATTGAATTGAATTGAGAGACAAAAAACTTGCCACCTGTGCCAAGACTAGAAAGGGAAAAAAAGATTGCATTCCACAGCGGAAGGCATTCTGAGATAAGATAAGAGAGAAAAAGCTTCTATTCTGGGCAAGAAATGTACCTGGTAGGTGTCAAACATGCACCACAAATAAGGAGAGGATAGCACACGGGGAGCGGCAGTTTCCATCCACGTCAAGGGAAAATAAGGAGACTGGGGGCTTCCAGGACCGACACGGGGAGGTCCCCTCCCTTCATGTCCTTGATTTATCTTTGACAGGCCTAGGGAGGGTAGGGTGGGGTGGGGTGTGACGGGGGCTAATTTGCGGAAACATGTCGCTAATCAATAGGAGGCAATGATAAGACAAGTCCTGACGGGATAAAGTCATGTGGAAAACAACCGTTGTTATGCAGTTCAAAGTGAAAAGGCAGGTCAGGATGTTTAGTTCCATGTGGAATCTGAGAGTATTGGTGTGAGAGAAAAACGGTGACATTTTCTGTCTGTGCTGAAATTAGCAATATTTGTATCATCTAGTCAGATCAACCGTATTCCAAACTCAGAATCAAGCACCCTCTTGTCTGTTTCAGCTTTATGTGTGAGAGTTGTTTGGCAGACAAAAATGTAACAAATCAAAGTGCCTCTGCTCCTGGTTTAAAAAACAACAGGTGCATGAATGGTTCATGGGCAAGGGACACTCGGCTCTTTGTGTGCCACTGTGTGGAGGAGAGACAAAGAGAGAAAGGGAGAGATAGACTATGTACAGACTCAGTGAGCATAGCCTTGCTATTGAGAGGCCGCCGTAGGCAGACCTGGCTCTCAAGAGAAGATAGGCTATGTGCACACTGCCCACAAAAATAAGTGGAAACTGAGCTGCACTCCCTAACCTCCTGCCAAATGTATGACCATATTAGAGACACATATTTCCCTCAGATTACACAGACCCACAAAGAATTAGAAAACAAATCCAATTTTGATAAACTCACATATCTATTAGGTGAAATACTACAGTGTGACATCACAGCAGCAAGATCTGTGACCTGTTGCCACAAGAAAAGGGCAACCAGTGAAGAACAAACACCATTGTAAATACAACCCATATTTATGTTTATTTGTTTCCCTTTTGTACTTTAACTATTTGCACATCGTTACAACACTGTATATAGCCATAATATCCCATTTGAAATGTTTCTATTCCTTTGGAACTTTTGTGGTTGTAATGTTTACTGTTATTTTTTATTGTTTATTTCATTTTTGATTTTGTATTTTCGGTAGTCAACACACACACATACTCACACACACACACACTCTCTCTCTCTCCCTCCCCTACCATTTCCAGTTGAAGAGTGGGAGGAAGGTGTGTGTCTGTGTGTAATGGGTGCTTGCTGGTGGCAGGGAAGTCAGGCGCAGGAGAACAAACTTGGTATAAACGGAGTCGTTTAATAAGTGCTCACAAAACTCCGAAAACCAAAATATTAAAAGTGGGTACAAAACCCGTCGCGCACCAGAACAGAACTTGCACATCACATACAAACAAACAATCACCGACAAGGACATGAGGGGAAACAGAGGGTTAAATACACAACATGTCATTGATGAGATTGGAATCAGGTGTGATGGAAGACAAGACAAAACCAATGGAAAATGGATCAGCGATGGCTAGAACGTCGGTGACGTCGACCGCCGAACACCGCCCGAACAAGGAGAGGGACCGACTTCTGCGGAAGTCATGACAGTGTATGTGTGGAGGGAGGGAGGGAGGGAGGGAGGGAGGGAGGGAGGGAGGGAGGGAGGGAGGGAGGGAGGGAGGGAAGAGGTGGGTTACACTGTTTTAAGTATTGTAGTTACCCTCACTGTGAACATTGACACACCTACCCTCCTCCCTGTTTAAACTGCTAAATCTGTGTGTAATGGCACCATACTATACTGTTACAGTATGTGGTGTGGCTGTGTGGAGCCAGTCTGTGGAACAGGCATCCCCCTTTAGGAGAGAGTGGAATTTGGGAACTTTGGAAAAGATAGGGATTTCCTGCAATTAGCTCTTACACAAACACACACGCGTATCACACTCACACGACCTTGTGAGCATAAACAAATGCACGCACGCATGCACACAGACACACACACACAGGTTCCTTCATCCACCCCACTCCACAGCACTCCACAGTCCACTTCAGAGTGATTTAAAACCACACTAGGAAGCATGTATCTTCCCCTGCCTACTTTTCTTTGTTTTTTTTAATCGCCTTGGTGCAATTTCACAAGTATGTGGTACATTTTCACAACTCTTTAGTACAAAACTCAAAACAGATCATAAAAAAGGCAGTTATTTCAAACGCTAAGCACATTTTCAATTGACTAAAGTACACATCAGATCATAGCGATTTTCTCACCAAACTTAATCAGTGTTTCATCTAGAAATCCATGTTTCACGTTGCAACACATGTCCATATAAGTAATTGCCTTTCACAATAAAATGCTCACATTACTTTTAATATGATTATCTTTTCTTAAAATACATTTAACTAATACTTAGTCCGACTGCTCTGAATTGATTATCACTTAACCGTTTGGTAAACCTATAGACTTTACTTGTAAACTGGTTTGGTAAACCTATAGACTTGACATGTAAACTGGTTTGGTAAACCTATAGACTTTACCTGTAAACTGGTTTGGTAAACCTATAGACTTGACATGTAAACTGGTTTGGTAAACCTATAGACTTGACATGTAAACTGGTTTGGTAAACCTATAGACTTGACATGTAAACTGGTTTGGTAAACCTATAGACTTGACATGTGTCACGTTCGTTATATGAATCGGACCAAGGCGCAGCGTGGTATGCGTACATTCTTATTTATTTAAAAGAATGAACACTGAACAAACTAACAAAATAACAAAATGCAACATGAAGCTATATAAACGAGTGCTGACAGGCAACTACACATAGACAAGAACCCACCAACACCAAAGGGAAATGGCTACCTAAATATGATCCCCAATCAGAGACAACGATAAACAGCTGCCTCTGATTGGGAACCATATCAGCCCACGATAGACATACAAATCACCTAGACCTACAAAAACCCTAGACATACAAAAAACCTTAGACAATACAAAACAACTAACGTACCCACCCTAGTCACACCCTGACCTAACCAAAATATAAAGAAAACAGAGATATCTCAGGTCAGGGCGTGACAACATGTAAACTGGTTTGGTAAACCTATAGACTTGACATGTAAACTGGTTTGGTGAACCTATAGACTTGACATGTAAACTGGTTTGGTAAACCTATAGACTTGACATGTAAACTGGTTTGGTAAACCTATAGACTTGACCTGTAAACTGGTTTGGTAAACCTATAGACTTGACCTGTAAACTGGTTTGGTAAACCTATAGACTTGACCTGTAAACTGGTTTGGTAAACCTATAGACTTGACATGTAAACTGGTTTGGTAAACCTATAGACTTGACATGTAAACTGGTTTGGTAAACCTATAGACTTGACCTGTAAACTGGTTTGTCTACTATAGATTTAGACAATGACATAATGAAAATGAAGTTGTCTAAAGTAGAAGAGTTTGTAAACTGTCACACTGCCTTACCAAAATGTAATTGACCAACACAGTACTGTAATATATGCCAGCATGGTACTGTAATACATGCCAACACAGTTCTGTAATACCGTAATATATGCCAACACAGTACTATATAACTGTAATATATGTCAACACAGTACTGTAATACATGCCAACACAGTACTGTAATATATGCCAACACAGTACTGTAGGACATGCCAACACAGTACTGTAATACCATAATATATGCCAACACAGTACTGTAATACTGTAATATATGCCAATACAGTACTGTAATACATGCCAACACAGTACTGTAATACCGTAATATATGCCAATACAGTACTGTAATTCTACTGTACTGTAAGTGTGACTAGGGTGGGCATTCTAGTTTCTTTATTTCTATGTTTTCTATTTCTTTGTGTTTGGCCGGGTGTGGTTCTCAATCAGAGGCAGCTGTCTATCGTTGTCTCTGATTGAGAATCATACTTAGTTAGCCTTTTCCCCACCTGTGTTTGTGGGTAGTTGTTTTCTGTATAGTTACCTTACAGAACTGTTCGTTTCTCGCTTTGTTATTTTTGATCTAGTGTTCAGATTTAAATAAATATCATGAACACGTACCACGCTGCGCTTTGGTCCACTCCTTCTTCATCAGACGAGCGTTACCGTAATACCGTAATATATGCCAACACATTACTGTAATACCATAATATATGCCAATACAGTACGTTAAAATACTGTAATATATGCAATTTACGTAGCAGAGACTTTTATCCAAATTGACAACAGTCCACACATTTTGTGACGTGAGTGGGAATCTGGTGTTGCTAATGACATGCTTTTATAAACTGAGCCACGAACAATACCACTACAATACAATTCTGTAAAATACAATACATGATTACAATACAGGTGGAAGATGTATGATTGCCATCCCCATGAGCGTACCATCCTCTTTCAGGCCATGGATGAGCCATGCAATGATTTCAATCCAGACCTATGTCAGGCTTGGATTCGCCATGCCAAAAGGTTTTTCCCAAGGTGCATGATCAATGAGGATATTTACTGCGAATTCGATGAGAACCTATGGCCAAATGCTGAAGACAGGCTTGATGCAAACTAGTGCCAGCTAAACATTGTTTCTTTCATTTCATTCATTTGATTACATTTTGAAAGATGTCTTCAATGATTATACCTCTGATCACACATGAGATAGAAATTATGGAAATTTGAATGGGTAGCATTCCAGGTGAAGCTGGTTGAGAGAATGCCAAGAGTGTGCAAAGCTGTCATCAAGGCAAAGGGTGGTTACTTTGAAGAATCTCAAATATAAAATATATTTGAATTTGTTTAAGACTTTTTTGGTTGCTACATGGTTATTTCATAGGTTTGATGTCTTCACTGTAACGGGCTTCCTCCTTCTCTTCATCCAAAGAGGAGTAGCAAGGATTGGACCAAAGTGCAGCGGGGTGTGAATTCATAATGATTTATTAAACAAAAACGACGAAACACGAAATAACACTTTAGAAATACAAAATAACAAAACGAACTAAACAGACCTAAACTTACGAACTTACATGAAACGAAGAACACACGAACAGGAACAGACAAACCGAAACAGTCCCGTGTGGTAACATGTACTGACACGGAAGACAACCACCCACAACAAACAATGTGAAACAACCTACCTTAATATGACTCTCAATCAGAGGAAACGCCAAACACCTGCCTCTAATTGAGAGCCATACCAGGCAACCCATTAACCCAACATAGAAAACACATAACATAGACTACCCACCCAAAACTCACGCCCTGACCAATTAAACACATACCAAACAACAGAAAACAGGTCAGGAACGTGACAGAACCCCCCCCTCAAGGTGCGAACTCCGGGCGCACCCCTACAACTCAAGGGGAGGGTCTGGGTGGGCATCTGTCCGCGGTGGCGGCTCCGGCGGTGGACGAGGACACCACTCCACCACTGTCTTTGTCCCTCTCCTTCGCGTCCTTTGAGTGGCGACCCTCGCCCCCGACCATGGTCCAGGAACCTTCACTAAGGCCCCTCCTACATAGAGGAGACAGCTCAGGACAGAGAGGTAGCTCAGGACAGAGAGGTAGCTCAGGACAGAGAGGTAGTTCAGGACAGAGAGGTAGCTCAGGACAGAGAGGTAGCTCCGGACAGAGAGGTAGCTCCGGACAGAGAGGTAGCTTAGGACAGAGGGACAACTCTGTACTAATGGCAGGTCCGGACTGAGTGGCAGCTCCGGACTGGGTGGCAGCTCCGGACTGGGTGGCAGCTCCGGACTGAGTGGCAGCTCCGGACTGAGTGGCAGCTCCGGACTGAGTGGCAGCTCATGACTGGAGGGCAGCTCATGACTGGAGGGCAGCTCATAACTGGAGGGCAGCTCATAACTGTAGGGCAGCTCATGACTGGAGGGCAGCTCATGACTGGAGGGCAGCTCATGACTGGAGGGCAGCTCATGACTGGAGGGCAGCTCATGACTGGAGGGCAGCTCATGACTGAAGGGCAGCTCATGACTGTAGGGCAGCTCATGACTGTAGGGCAGCTCATGACTGTAGGGCAGCTCATGACTGTAGGGCAGCTCAGTGTAGGGCAGCTCATGACTGTAGGGCAGCTCTGGCAGCTCCTGACTGGCTGGCGGTTCTGGCAGCTCCTGACTGGCTGGCGGCTCTGGCAGCTCCTGACTGGCTGGCGGCTCTGGCAGCTCCTGACTGGCTGGCGGCTCTGGCAGCTTCTGACTGGATGGCGGCTCTGGCAGCTTCTGACTGGATGGCGGCTCTGGCAGCTCCTGACTGGCTGGCGGCTCTGGCAGCTCCTGACTGACGGACGGCTCTAGCGGCTCCTGACTGACGGACGGCTCTAATGGCTCGGGACAGACGGGCGGCTCTAATGGCTCGTGGCAGACGGATGGCTCAGAAGGCGCTGGGCAGACGGATGGCTCAGAAGGCGCTGGGCAGACGGATGGCTCAGACGGCGCTGGGCAGACAGATGGCTCAGACGGCGCTGGGCAGACAGATGGCTCAGACGGCGCTGGGCAGACAGATGGCTCAGACGGTGCTGGGCAGACAGATGGCTCAGACGGTGCTGGGCAGACGAGCAGTGCAGGCGGCGTTGGGCAGACAGCCGACTCTGACCTGCTGAGGCGCACAGTAGGCCTGGTGCGTGGTGCCGGAACTGGTGGTACCGGACTGGAGACACGCACCTCAAGGCTAGTGCGGGGAGCAGGAACAGGGCACACTGGACTCTCGATGCGCACTATAGGACTGGTGCGTGGTACCGGAACTGGAGGTACCGGGCTGAGGGCACGCACCTCAGGGCGAGTGCGGGGAGAAGGAACAGTGCGTACAGGGCTCTGGAGACACACAGGAGGCTTGATGCGTGGTGCCGAAACTGGAGGCACTGAGCTTGAGACACGCACCACAGGGAGAGTGCGTGGAGGAGGAACAGTGCGTACAGGGCTCTGAGGACGCACATGAGGCTTGGTGCGTGGTGCAGGCACTGGTGGTACTGAGCTGGGGCGGGAAGGTGGCGCCGGATATACCGGACCGTGTAGGCGTACTGGCTCCCTTGAGCACTGAACCTGCCCAACCTTACCTGGTTGTATGCTCCCCGTCGCCTGACCAGTGCGGGGAGGTGGAATAACCCGCACCGGGCTATGTAGGCGAACCGGGGACACCATGCGTAAGGCTGGTGCCATGTAAGCCGGCCCAAGGAGACGTACTGGTGGCCAGATATGTAGAGCCGGCTTCATGGCACTTGGCTCAATGCTCAATCTAGCCCTACCAGTGCGGGGAGGTGGAATAACCCGCACCGGGCTATGCACACGTACAGGAGACACCGTGCGCTCTACTGCGTAACACGGTGTCTGCCCGTACTCCCGCTCTCCACGGTTAGCCTGGGAAGTGGGCGCAGGTCTCCTACCTGCCCTAGACCCACTACCTCTTAGCCCCCCCCCCCCCCCCCAAGAAATTTTTGGGTTGTACTTGCGGGCTTTTCAGGCTTCCGTGCTAGACGCGTCCCCTCATAACGCCGGTTCCTCTCTCCGGTTTCCTCCGCTCTCCGAGCTGCCTCCAGCTGTTCCCATGGGCGGCGATTCACTCCAACTTTAGCCCATGGTCCTTTTCCTTCCATGATTTCCTCCCAAGACCAGAAATCCTGCTTCGTGCGCTGTCCGTTAACCCGCTGCTTGATCCGGGTTTGGTGGGTGGTTCTGTAACGGGCTTCCTCCTTCTCTTCATCCGAAGAGGAGTAGCAAGGATTGGACCAAAGTGCAGCGGGGTGTGAATTCATAATGATTTATTAAACAAAAACGACGAAACACGAAATAACACTTTAGAAATACAAAATAACAAAACGAACTAAACAGACCTAAACTTACGAACTTACATGAAACGAAGAACACACGAACAGGAACAGACAAACCGAAACAGTCCCGTGTGGTAACATGTACTGACACGGAAGACAACCACCCACAACAAACAATGTGAAACAACCTACCTTAATATGACTCTCAATCAGAGGAAACGCCAAACACCTGCCTCTAATTGAGAGCCATACCAGGCAACCCATTAACCCAACATAGAAAACACATAACATAGACTACCCACCCAAAACTCACGCCCTGACCAATTAAACACATACCAAACAACAGAAAACAGGTCAGGAACGTGACATTCACTATTATTCTACAATCTAGAAAATAGTAAAAATAAAGAAAAACCCTGCAATGAGTAGGTGTGTCCAGACTTTTGACTGGTACTGTATATTTTGGATCAATGGTTGTGTGCTGAACGATGTCTAAACAACATTTATGCACAATGAAAGGTTTTGGATGTAATACTGGATGCGTTACAAATGTTACCAGTTTGGAGTTTTGTATTAAAAGTTTTGAAAATTCACCACATACAAAATAGTACCAAAGGGATAAAAAAACTGTAACAAAGCCTCACTGCTGGAGCCTATGACCCACAAACATAATAGAATCAAAATAGAGGGTCCTTTAGTGTACAGGTGCCATGCATTCCCTATTGGTATTAGTATGTGGGGCTGACAGTGAGCAGACTCTGTCTTGGTAGGGTTCCCCTTATCCTACTAGTAAACACTGAGGAATGCAATGGTCGGGTGCAGACACTGTCTATGTTGGGTCAGCTATGAACACACAGAGCATAGATACTATGCTGCCAATGATATATCACTGCTGTCTACTTTAAGGGATCATATTGGGGAAAACAGAACTCGGCACCATGATTTTGCATTGCAATGCTAATCACAGGGTGTCATTTACGAGTGGGAGGCAGGGGACCTCATTTGAAAACCTTCTTACAATACTAAACAATGCAATCTCCCCCCCAAAACATGTTTGTAACATGCTGCTTGTTTTATAGTTGTGATGCCAATAGGAGAGGCATGTGAGCGAGAGAGAGAGAAGAGAGAGAGAGAGACAGAGAGAGATTTTGATTCTCATTTTTATATTGTAAATATCCAAAATAAGCTTTGGCAATATGTACATTGTTACGTCATGCCAATGAAGCAAATTTAATTGAAATGAATTGAGACAGAGAGAGAGAGAGAGAGAGAGAGAGAGAGAGAGAGAGACAGAGAGACAGAGAGGAGAGAGAGGGAGACAGAGACAGAGTGAGAGAGAGAGAGAGACAGAGAGGAGAGAGACAGAGAGGAGAGAGAGAGAGACAGAGAAGGTTGATTATTGGCACCATTATTGCTGTGGAAGCTGCAAAGTCACCCTGACCAGCGAGTGTGTGTCTCTTGTGACAATGTCATGCTTAATGTCATCAGGGGAATGGTGTGTGTGTGTGTCTGTCTGTCTGTGAGAGAGACAGTAATCGTGTGTGTGTGTGTGTGTGTGTGTGTGTGTGTGTGTGTGTGTGTGTGTGTGTGTGTGTGTGTGTGTGTGTGTGTGTGTGTGTGTGTGTGTGTCTGTCTGTGAGAGACAGTGATCGCATGTGCATATCCATGGATCTGCCCTCTCAGTTTGTAGAAACAGAAAATGAAAGAGAGGAGCGGCAGATGACACGTGCCATCTCAAGGAAAGAGAAAAAAATACAGGCTTTCTTTGAAAACAAAAGAACAAGTACCTGTCTATGTTCAGATAAAAAAATGTTTTATGGTTCTAGGTGTTGTTTGTCATGACGACATGGCTGGTTTAAACATGAAACAAGGAGATGGGGTCTAGTCTGCACACTGCCAAAATACACATATCTATTCCTTTTCAAATGATATGGTGCAATGTGCAAAAAAGTGCAAAAGAAACTGCAGAGAAACAAATGTTCTACTAACAAAACTACATGAGAAGAAAATCTGAATCAGAGAGAAAAAGAGAGGGAATGCATCATGTCAGTGACAAAAGCAAGAGAGCCAAATAAACACATAACATGCATTAATGCATTAACACTACTTTATTGAATCGATCTGTTGCGCTCCAAGAACCCAAGGAACTAGAATGCTGAAAAGGCTCTACTTCAAGCCCATTCAGTTCTGTTTCATTTATCCCACTTGGACTGTGCTACTACACTAGGGAGCCTTGTCCAAGGCCAAACTGTTTCTGGTGGAAAACGACCATTCCCATGCCAGATAAACTCCATGAGTCAGGGCTGTTTTGCGCTGTAGTGGGAGTTTTCTGGCCAATGATGTTTGCAGCTCTGTGTGTGTGACGAACTGGGCTGGATGGAGGCTAACAGCAACTCAGTGGCCCAGAGTCAACAACGTTCATCAAAAGAACAAAAACAGCACTTTTCTGTTTCTCTCTCTCTCTCTCTCTCTCTGTGTGTGTCTGTGTCTGTGTCTGTGTCTGTGTCTGTGTCTGTGTCTGTGTGTGTGTGTGTGTGTGTGTGTGTGTGTGTGTGTGTGTGTGTGTGTGTGTGTGTGTGTGTGTGTGTCTGTGTCTGTGTCTGTGTGTGTGTGTGTGTGTGTGTGTGTGTGTGTGTGTGTGTGTGTGTGTGTGTGTGTGTGTGTGTGTGTGTGTGTGTGTCTGTGTGTGTGTGTGTGTGTCTGTGTCTGTGTCTGTGTGTGTGTGTGTGTGTGTGTGTGTGTGTGTGTGTGTGTGTGTGTGTGTGTGTGTGTGTGTGTGTGTGTGTGTGTGAGAAAGCAGCTGACAGCTTCAGTCACCACTCACCACCAAGAAACTAGCCCCCATGACTGGAACCTGCCCCCTCCACATCACATCCGTGTCCTCTCCAGGGGCGTGCTTGTTTTCCTAATTGATATTTGTGTTTTTCTGAGTCATTTCTCCCATTAATTGTTAATAACACCCTATTTTTATGGGGAAAGTCCCTCCAACTCACAAATCCGCTCATTGCTGAATCTCTCTAGATGGAGATTGTTTAGTGTGTTCTAAATTTCCCAGAAGTGATTTGATGGATTTTTCAATCACATTGAGTCTCTCTCTCTCTCTCTCTCGCTCTCTCGCTCTGCAAGTGAAATAGATAATAAACAAAAGTGAAATAGATAATAAACAAAAGTGAAATAAAAAATTAACAGTAAACATTACAATCACAAAAGTTCCAAGCGAATAGAGACATTTCAAATGTCATATTATGGCTATATACAGTGTTGTAACAATGTGCAGAGTTAAAGTACAAAAGGGAAAATAAATAAACATAAATATGGGTTATATTTACAATGGTGTTTGTTCCTCACTGGTTGCCTTTTTCTTATTGGAACAGGTCACAAATCCTGCTGCTGTGATGTCACACTGTGGTATTTCACCCAATAGATATGTGAGTTTATCAAAATTGGATTTGTTTTTCGAATTCATTGTGGGTCTGTGTAATCTGAGGTAAATATGTCTCTCTAATATGGTCATATTAGGCCTAATTCTGCTATGCATGCATTATTTGGTGTGTTACAGTAGACAGTAGACATTTGACTTCAGATTCTAGTAGGGTGAGGCCTGGAGCTGCAGACGGTTCTAGTGCCCTCGCCAATTAATTGATATATATGTTGAAGACGGTGTGGTCTTAAGCTGCATCCCTGTCTCACCCCATGGCCCTGTGGAAAGAAATGGGCGTGTTTTTTCCCCAATTTTAACCACACACTTGTTTGTGTACATGGATTTTATAATGTTGTATGTTTTTCCCCCAACAACACATTCCATCAATTTGTATAGCAGAAACTCATGCCAAATTAAGTCAAATGCTTTTTGAAATCAACAAAGCATGAGAAGACTTTGCCTTTGTTTTGATATATTTGCTTGTCAATTAGGGTGTGCAGGGTGAATACGTGGTCGGTCGTATGGTAATTTGATAACAAGCCAATATGAAATTTGCTCAGTACATTGTTTTCACTGAGGAAATGTAGGAGTCTGTTGTTAATGATAATGCAGAGGATTTTCCCAAGGTTGCTGTTGACACACATCCCATGGTAGTTATTGGGGTCAAGTTTGTCTCCACTTTGTGGATTAGGGGGATCAGTTCTTGGTTCCAAATATTGGGGAAGATGCCAGAGCTAAGGATGATGTTAAAGAGTTTAAGTATAGCCAGTTGGAATTTGTGGTCTGTATATTTTATAATTTCATTTAGGATACCATCAACACCACAGGCCTTTTTGGGTTGGAGGGTTTGTATTTTGTCCTGTAGTTCATTCAATGTAATTGGAGAATCCAGTGGGTTCTGGTATTCTTTAATAGTTGATTCGTTCTCTCTCTCACTCGCTGAGCTCAGCGCTAGGAAATATAGTCTGACATCAGCAGGACACTCTGACAATGAGCTCATACATGCGTGCGCCTGCCGTCTACACCTTACACACAGTTCTCTCTCTCTCTCTCTCAGCTAAGCTTTTTCCGGGAAGCTCGGGCGGCACATGTTGGAAACGGAGACAGAAAAGGAAGGGTCAATGAGAGCAGAGGGAGGGAAGTAGAGAGAGTTGAGGGAGGGAGAGAAGGAAGGAAGGTTAGGGGAATTCATGTTAAATCAATGATCTCATGTGATCGGTGACTGTGTGCATGAGCTCACCCAAGTGCCTGGCTGAGTGCTGCCATTGGATTAAGCAGGGAGTGTGCCGGGCTGAATGGGCCAATGGGAGGAAGAGAAAGTGGGTGGAGTGAGAAAGGGGAAGGGTAGGGGAGTGGGTGATGGGGTCATCCATGCATCATGACGGTGTGGTCACTCTCGAAGCTCCTTGTGGTTGTCTGTTACCTCTTGGAGGGAGGGGGAAAATCAGCACAAGATCAGTGAGAAACCACCTGATCCACAGCCTCCCGTTAGAGCTGTCAATCAAAGCCTCCCTCTGTCTCACAGGTGTTGACAGAACAGGGTCATGGCATAGTGGCTACAACAAGCTCTCATACAGAGACAAATAAAGGCTGTGTAGCTGCTAGGCCACTGGCTATGGGAGATGGAGAGAAGCCAATAGAAGGGAGGGGAGTGGCTATTGAAACCCTCTACATTACAAGTAGTGTCTAAACCACTCAGTGATACTGTTATCTCCATGACATTAGTTGTAGTACAACTCCCTCTAGTTTGCTGACTCAGTACAGATGTGGGATCTTCATTTGATTTCCTTGTTGCAGGAGAACTTTCCTGCAATGAGGAAATGTAAAATGTGTAGTGTATGAGGTTTAAAAAGGCTTCTGATGTTTGTAATTTCCACTTTGAAATTTCAGACTTGATTTTCTCTTACAACAAACGTATCAAGCCCTACAAGAAATGTCCATTAATTATACACCACATAATAATTCACATGTTCTGTTGCTGCAGGACTATTTTCCTGCTGTAGCAAACTGGCTCAAATTAAGATCCTACACCTGTATGATTCTGGGAAAGCCATGGGGACTTATGACTCAAAGCTCCACTATAAAGTCCCTTTACCATCAACAACAAGGTAGAACAATCAGATACTTTACGTCATTGATTTAATAACAGAATCTGAGTCAGTCATCAATAAATGTTAATTGTGTTAGATTGTGAAACCAGAGCCTGCTGGTGACACGACAGTATGGATGACTAGAAGATGAACCCCTATGTCATCATCTCATCTGATGACATCATCCCAGTTGATTTGACCATGGGAAAATCTCAAGTGCATACTCCTCGCGTCCTCTCTCCTCGTCTCCTTCTCAAAAACCCATTGGAGGAGAAGGTCAGAGGGGAGGGACCTCTGGCTATTTCATCTGATGGGTTTTGAGAAGGAGATGAGGAAAGGGGTAGAGGAATCGAGGAGTATGCAATTGAGATCTTTCCCATGGCTACTTGTTATTATCCTGGGACTATGATGACTATGAGTAATACAAGGTCTTTCATGTCACATGTTGAGACAGATAATTGATGCTACTTTCTTCTCATTTAAAGAAGACAATATTATTAGTAGATGTAACTTTCTACATGTTTTTCTAAAAAAAATTGAACACAAATAAAGTCCATGGAATGAATACTAGTGAATTTGCCTCTGTCATTAAGATTGGCGATGGTGGGAATGGGTGATCTGATCATTGAACATACATTTGCCTGACGCTTTTGATATCCGTTCATCATGATCCATTACACATCATTGCACAGCAAGCTGCTTAATACTAATATGGAAATATAATTGTACTTCTTCAAACATGCATACAACATTGTGTAAAATAACCACAAAGTTAAAAAAAAATATATATAATTACAAACCATCCTCAAAATGAGCAAGTTGTTGCAAGAACTTAAAATTATCATTTTAAATCACATTTTCTCTTTGGTAATTTTCATAAATATAAAAAAAAGAAAAATCATTGAAATGACTTGAACCCATTCTTAATAAGTATATACAGTATATATATATATATATAATACAGAATTCACCTCAATCTTTTTTTTTACAGTGCAGGGAGATTTGATAGTTTTGTAGAATGACTGCAATGGTTTCTTTGTGACGTTAAGTAAGACTTATTTTGAGGCTGAATGTTCTATGTTGAGCGACCATGAGGGAGAGAGCTTTTATGAATAGCCAGACTGTTGGGTTGGCCTGTGGTAAGGAGCTTTGCATTTCTGTCTGACACACTTGGGCAGGTTAGGTTGAGCCAGGGCACTGGAGAATGTGTGGAGAAGCACACACACAGACACACACTCATACGGACATACTTATGGACAGACAGACACAGAGGAACACACATGAAAGTACCTTTGACTTCACAAGGCAAACTTGCTGATTTGCGTCCAAAGACTTGCGAAGTGTTCCATTTAGTGTTGTGTCTAGACGGCTAGAGAGAGACATACAGAAACAAATAAGGAAAGAAAGAGAGAGTTAGAGAGAGGAATAAAGAGAGGAGGAAAAGTGGCCAAGGAACACCACGGTCTATGCAGATGATTGGAAAAGAACGGCCAATTCCCAGTCGCTGGCTGGACTTCGCTACTGTCTAGGATCGTTCTGCCAATATAGCCACTAGGAAAGACGATATGGACCAAATCCTAAAGATCTAAAGACATGACATCAACAATATCACAGGGCTCAATTCATTTGAGTCCAGACAGGGAATGAGTTGGGTTTTTTGAGGAAGGGAAGAGGGGTTATATGTTAGCTTGAGGTTTTTTAGCCTTGAACACTTCCTCATAACCATAGCCAGGTCATCACGGAAACAAAGGTAGGCTACAGTAAAAATACAGTTTACCAACAAAAGAGCAGTGTCCCACTGACTCCTCCACTACAACAAAACAACACATCCTTTTGGTGGATCCCCTGTTAGCAGTTCCTCTTTCCACTGGTTTACCTCCTTTTGTGTTTTTCAGAAGTCAACTATAGATTTTAATAGTAGGCTAAGTCCTGAGGGGTAAATGTCTCCCTAGTCCCTACCACTATAATAAGCACCTTTCAGACATAGCAAACCAAACAACTGATTTCACTTCCTCTCAGAGAATGTGAAGATCTAAAGTGGCAGACAGACAACATCCTATAGCCTTCCAATGATCAGAGGAATTGTCTTGTTCAACTCCTAATCGCTCTGTTCTATAGTCAAAAACTGAGAAAGGGGTTTTACATGAAACCCAAAACATTTATACCTGGAAACAAAAGTCAAAAATAGTTCTTCAAAGTGTTCTCCTATGGGGACAGCCAAATAACCATTTTAGGTTGTAGATAGCTCCTTCTTTATCTAAGAGTGTAGTGTCTGCTGGTGTTAGGTTTTTCTTTCATTAAGCCCTAGACAAACAGGTGGGGGGAGTTCCTTACTAATCAGTGACCTTAATTCATCAATCATGTAGAAGGGAGGAGCGAAAACCAGCAGACACTCTGCCCACCATGGAAGGAGTTTGACACAAGCTCTAGGGTAAGAGAAGATAGCCTGGTCCAAGATCCGCAATGTAGCACAAACAGATCTGAAACCAGGCTAAAGGGAAGGAATGAATTCAACAAAACCCATTAAAACCACCTAGAGGGATGAATGTTAACTTGATATGCAACTTTTCCCAAAATATTTCTCCCAGCGAACTATATGTAATATGCATTTAAAAGTCTGAGTTACATGCACCTACATCTCAACATCTCAAGTTGGTATTCGGGCCTTACTGGTAAATATTTCAACATGGAATAGACAGTCAGTGCTCCTTACGTGAGCGAACAATATTTCAAGCAGCATTTGCACTTTGCAGAAAGGACATTATTCTTCCCAATTGAAAAGCGGAGCTGGTAGGGTCATATTGTACTGGCACACAAAGCTAGGAGAAGAACAATTTGATTTGCACAGACATTCTCAGGCTACAGGAGAAAAGCTGAATGTGGTAACCACAGAAGTCAACAATATCATACTTTCTTCAGTGATTAGATAATGAGTCATGCCACGACATTTCAGCAAGCCATGACTGTTCAATTAAATTAGGCAACTGTTTACTTTTTAAGCATACTTTCAAAAGCTATAGGCCTATGTCTCCAATATGGGTTGTTTCATTTCAGCAAGCCATGACACCCACCATCTCAGATTGTTCTTAAAGTGACTTCAATGGCTAATTTCTATGAACAGGGAAACAAAAAACACAATCATATTCACAGGGGAAACATTACCGACGTATATTACATTACAGTTAATTTGATTATTCTCCTCACAACATTAATATAATCCTGCAGCAACAGGAATTGTTATGTGGATTATATAAAGAATTACAAGCCTTTTAAACCTTGAATACACTACAATATGCATGGGAAATTCTCTGCGACAATAGAGTGATCAAATTAAGATAGCAGATCTGTACATAGTATGAAGAAGCAATAATCCAAGCTGCAGCTGCAACCTACTTGTCAGACATAGAGAACCAATACTGTATACTGGTTCTTAGGGTGGGATTGGCATGGGGTGGGGGGGGGGTGGGTTGTGTGTGGCTTTTGATCATTTTATTAGATTCCTCATGTCTGACTCATTGTTAGGAATAATTTTTTTCCAAATCAGATGTTAGGTACTATATTTGAAGATATTGACAATTATATGAATCCTATGAATTAAAATGACCAATTTGGGTGCAATCAACTAGCTTAATTTGTCAGAGATCAAATGATATATAAAAAAATATGTTTCAGGAATGCTACAATCTGAGATGGTGGGTGTCGAAATACTCTTCCTTGTGCTTTTTGAGTTGGAACGACCCTGATGTGAACTGCTGAATAGCAAAACAAGCTCATCAATTCTAAGACTAACTTTACTACCAACAACACAAAACAGATCGAGTTGCAGCCAGAAGTGTCGACCTGTGCAACATCTCAGTGATTCTTAGGCGTCCCATCAGATGCCTGAGATAATACCTCCGTTATTTAACACGGGGGCGACTCCCGTGTAAACAGATTTCGTATTGGGCCGCCACTTTCCCAGGCCTCTCCCTGACTGACTCCCTTTTCTCTCTCTCCTCATCCTTTTCTCACAACTCATAGTCATGTGATACTGGGCACCCTGCCTGCTCCCCCCCCCCCCCCCCCCCCCCCACTCACACACACACACACACACAGACACACACCCTCCTAAAGGCTGTTTTTGGGAGACTCGGAAATGGAATCCCGAAAGACTGAAAGGAATGTTGTTTCAACATCGACAGTTAGGAAATAGAGAGAATCTTTCTCTCACGAGATATGACTATTTGTTTTCCCGTCATAGCCAGCAATGGAGTTTCCTCCTAATAACATTAGTAAGACTTGTTTTGCATGACTGACTTGACACCCTGTGTGGAATCCCCACTAGAGAGGTCAAAGCTACAGTCAAGGCTGCTAATGTTTTGAATTAGGGAAAGCTGATTTCCTTTCTCGTTTTTTTGGATTGTATGATGGAGAGAGAGAGCGTGTTCAAATCAATCTGCAGAGAAGTTCTATATGTTGTGGCTGTGACCAAACACATGCACACACACGCTTGCAACTTGATCTCACTGTTGTACACATTTTAATTCAGATTCCGACGTTTGACCACGTTTCTCCAAACGTCAAATTTTGACTGCTAAGTTTGGTATAGGGTTACGGTTACAAAAGAAACAGCTCGGCAGTTACGTTTAGGCATTCATTCCAAATGGTTACGGTAAGGGTTAAGGTTTGAGATAGAAACCTAGCACTGTGATTGAACGCTCCATCCTCAGAGCCGGAGCTCGCGGCTTACTCCCATCCGCCATCCCCGTCCACAACGTCCTAGCAAATCGCAAAACTAGTTGATGGTAATAGTGCTCACCGTTACCCCTAGTGGACGGTTAAGTCATCTCCCGACATCTTGGGTACCTGGACGGAAGTCGAATTTAGTCTTGGATCTTGAGCGACCTGGCTGCACGCACACACACACCCTCTTGACGTGCTTCCTGCACTCTGACCTGTATATTTCTGGGAATCTGAGTACAGAGAGAAGTCCGGAGACACACATAGACACGGAGGCAGAAGGAAACAGGGATCTGAGTGTGTGTGTGTGTGTGTGTGTGTGTGTGTGTGTGTGTGTGTGTGTGTGTGTGTGTGTGTGTGTGTGTGTGTGTGTGTGTGTGTGTGTGTGTGTGTGTGTGTGTGTGTGTGCGTGCGTGCGTGTAGTAGGAAGCCCTAAACGTGTCCAAACAGTGGAGGGAACAGGCCGGTCACACACACAGTCACACACACACACAGTGGCAATCTGGCTCGCATTAAGCACAGTGAAAGAGGTGGGCGAGGGACACTAACTCCCTCCTCCCCTCTCTTCATGGTTCTGTTGAAGTTGGTCTGGCTTGTATGTGCTGCCGCCTTGGCAAAAACCACATCCTCCCTATTGGACTTATCAGCACTCCCTCTTTCTTATCCAGTGTGTGTGTGTGTGTGTGTGTGTGTGTGTGTGTGTGTGTGTGTGTGTGTGTGCGTGCGTGCGTGCGTGCGTGCGTGCGTGCGTGTGTGTGAGTGAGTTACTTCCCGCCACCGCAATTAGCACTGCGTAGCGTTCTTGATAACCTTTTTGTTACATTAAAGCTCATTGAGTGTTACAGTAGTCTAGTAGTCTATGTGCCCATTACCCCTCAATGAGAAGGAGACCACACCAGAGCCATGTGGGCACAGACCAGGGAGGAGAGGAGAAATGTTAACATAGCCTTGAATAAGAGGTTAAAACGAGAAATAGACCAAGACCTTGATGGGCAACATGAAGTACAGAACATATAGTATTTAGTAGTATCACAGTGAATGAGCTATCTTTGTGTGAAATGTAATGCTAACAACATATACAGTAGTATTGTATTTTCAAGTTCTCTCTTTGAACTTGATCACAGGAAACTTCGCTGTTCAATAAAGATTTAAGAGATTATAGTCTGACTTAAAAAAACAGAAACCTAGCAATACACCGTCACCATATGAAAGTGTTTTGAATTATCCAGTTACCATATCGCACATAAAAGAGTGTTTTCAAAGTCACCACAAGTTACTTTACCATCAGAGAAGTAGGGGGCAAGAGAGGTAAAGAGTATCTTCCCACGTCTCTTGCAGGGAGCCGGAGCAGACGGAGAGAGGGGAGGATGAAAGGAGGGAGGGAGAGACAGAGGGAGGGGTAAGACTCCTTCCCAGTGGAAATATGATTGGGAGCAGAAACCTGTTGAACCTGGTGAGGACAGAGAGAGACAGGTAGAGAGAGACAGGCAGAGAAAGAGAGACATGTAGAGAGAGAGAGACAGGTACAGCAGGACAGACCAAGAGAGACATGTAGAGAGAGACAGGTAGAAAGAGGGACATGTACATCATGACAGACCAAGAGAGACAGGAAGAGAGAGAGAGACAGGTACAGCAGGACAGACCAAGAGAGACAAGTAGAGAGTGACAGGTAGAGAGAGACAGGTAGAGAAAGAGAGACATGTAGAGAGAGACAGGTAGAGAGAGAGACAAGTACAGCAAGAAAGACCAAGAAAGACATGTAGAGAGAGACAGACAGGTACAGATGGACAGACAGAGAGAGACAGGTACAGCTGGACAGACAGAGAGAGACAGGTACAGCTGGACAGACCGAGAGAGACAGGTACAGCTGGACAGACAGAGAGAGACAGGTACAGCTGGACAGACAGAGAGAGACAGGTACAGCTGGATAGACCAAGAGCGACAGGTACAGATGGACAGACAGAGAGAGACAGGTACAGCTGGACAGACAGAGAGAGACAGGTACAGCTGGACAGACAGAGAGAGACATGTACAGCTGGACAGACAGAGAGAGACAGGTACAGCTGGACAGACAGAGAGAGACAGGTACAGCTGGACAGACAGAGAGAGACAGGTACAGCTGGACAGACAGAGAGAGACAGGTACAGCTGGACAGACAGAGAGAGACAGGTACAGCTGGACAGACAGAGAGAGACAGGTACAGCGGGACAGACCGAGAGAGACAGTACACCTGCACAGATCGAGAGAGACAGTACACCTGGACAGATCGAGAGAGGGAAGATCATGAGCAGAGAGATAGAAAGAACGAGAAAGAGAGAGTTAAGAGAGTAGCCTCAGCCTTGGGCTATAACTGTGTGCCTTCTCCCATAAAGGACAAACGAGGAAGCTTCTCTCCCACAACCAAGTCTTCAGACAAGACAATAAGCGACAGGATGTGTTGTGTGGTGTGTATACGCCATGGCTCAGTATCGAGTCCAGGGCAAATTCTTTACCCAGCCATTGTTACCTTCAAAGAATGCACAAAAGATTATGTGGTACCAAAGTGTCATCCTTTGAGCTTGATGTCACAGAGAATTCCTTCCCACATAAGTCTTAGGTAAAGGTCCTAAATGATTATCCAAAGGAATGACATGGCATGCCTGTAATTATTTTTAAACTGGTCATACCTGAACACGTAGCACTGCATTGAAAATGCAAATGAGGTGTTTTTTATTGGGTTGGCCTTGGGGGAACAAAAAGCAGTACAATCATCTCCTGGAGGAGGTACCTGTATTTGCATACAGGTACAGGTGCTTGGTGCCTGTGTGAGTCTTACCCCAGGATGTATTCTGCACAGTCAGGTGTGTAAGTATGCTCTGAATAGGGCTTGCTTTTGCTTTTGGTTTTGCATAGGACAGTGATTTTTTGGGCCCCCCCCAAAGTTTTTCGGAAAAAACGTAATTATTATAATATTTGTTGGATTTTAGTTCTGGTCAAAAAGACTGTAAAATCACCAGTTTAATTTAGGAAAACTGTTCCCAAGTATTCCCACTAATAGAAAAAGAGATATATGTGATTGTGTCTCAATGTAATCAAGGTAAGAAACTATTATTAGTTGCCTAGGAGATCCAGTTAAAGTACACAGGGGGAGACACCTAGCCTCTCTCTAGGCCTTGCTGTTGAGGTGTTCTCAATGCATGCAGGTCCTTACCTTGCTGCTGAGGTGTTCTCAATGCATGCCGGTCCTTACCTTGCTGCTGAGATGTTCTCAATGCATGCAGGTCCTTACCTTGCTGCTGAGGTGTTCTCAATGCATGCCGGTCCTTACCTTGCTGCTGAGGTGTTCTCAATGCATGCAGGTCCTTACCTTGCTGCTGAGGTGTTCTCAATGCATGCAGGTCCTTACCTTGCTGCTGAGGTGTTCTCAATGCATGCCGGTCCTTACCTTGCTGCTGAGGTGTTCTCAATGCATGCAGGTCCTTACCTTGCAGCTGAGGTGTTCTCAATGCATGCAGGTCCTTACCTTGCTGCTGAGGTGTTCTCAATGCATGCAGGTCCTTACCTTGCAGCTGAGGTGTTCTCAATGCATGCCGGTCCTTACCTTGCTGCTGAGGTGTTCTCAATGCATGCAGGTCCTTACCTTGCTGCTGAGGTGTTCTCAATGCATGCAGGTCCTTACCTTGCTGCTGAGGTGTTCTCAATGCATGCAGGTCCTTACCT
>NC_052315.1:13494583-13552083 GCF_016432855.1 Salvelinus namaycush
CAGGGGGCCAGCGTGGCTGGGCTGTGCTCTATAGAGCTCTCGTGCGTACAGAGATGACACAGAGCCGCCACCAGTCAAGGCAGCCGCTGACGTCTCCAACCCCAGAATCAACGCACCACAGCAGTGCCTCCAGCCAACCCCGCCTGCCAAGGCTTCAGCGCTGGCTTCAGGCAGCAGACCTTGAGACAGACAGACAGACAGACATTACTAAACGGCCCAGGGTGGTCTACCTATGGGACACTACCAGTCCAGTATATCTTCCTTGTCTAATGAGTTGCTCTTATCACAAGGACTATCGTTCTGGGCTGGCTGTCATTCAATCAGATACAACCCTTCATCCAAGCTTAGGCATAGTTCCAATCACAACAATTCAGGCAAAGCATTTAGAAATAATTTAACATGGGGTGAATTGGGGGTCATTATCTGTATTCTGCAGAAAGGTTCAACATGTTTTCAAAGAGGTATTTTTTCAATTGGTGCATTGAATTTCCCTTTCATTCATTCCCTTAATCACAGAATGATAGTGAATGAAGCATAACCTGTCCTTATAACTTACCACTACTCTAGAACTACCTAGGGTTGTCATGAGAACTGGGACACAGTAGATTTGAATGAATATTGACAATGTGTGTGTGTGTGCGTGCGTGCGTGCGTGCGTGCGTGCGTGCGTGCGTGTGTGTGTGTGTGTGCGAGTGCATGACCATTGGAAATGTGGACGTGATGTGTTTCTGAAGAAGAGGGGAAATGTCCGTGTGTCCGAGTGTTACAGTAAATATGCCAGGAATCAGGATTGTGTACGCCACAGTTTGTTCCTCAGAAGGGAGGCTGGCTGGCTGCTGGCTGGCTACTGGCTGCTGGCTGGCTGGCTGGCTGGCTGGCTGCGTGTCTGAGGAATACAGAGCATTCCTATCATGCTATGAGAATAAAGGCCTACATTTGGATGTACTCCAATCAACAAAACTATATTGACACAACATAATGTACAGCGCCTTCGGAAAGTATTCAGACCCCTTGATTTTCCCCCACATTTTATTACTTTACAGCCTTATTATCAAAAGTATTAAATAAATAAAAATCCTCAGCAATCTACACACAATACCGATAATGACAAAGCGAAAACAGGGATACCTTATTTACATAAGTATTCAGACCCTTTGCTATGAGACTCGAAATTGAGCTCATGTACATCCTGTTTCAATTGATTATACTTGAGATGTTTCTAAAACTTGATTGGAGTCCACCTGTGCTAAATTCAATTGATTGGACATGATTTGGAAAGGCACACACCTGTCTATATAAGGTCCCACGGTTGACAGTGCATGTCAGAGCAAAAACCAAGCTATGAGATCAAAGGAATTGTCCGTAGAGCTCCGAGACAGGATTGGGTCGAGGCACAGATCTGGGGAAGGGTACCAAAAATATTCTGCAGCGTCAAAGATCCCCAAGAACACAGTGGCCTCCATCATTCTTAAATGGAAGAAGTTTGGAATCACCAAGACTCTTCCTAGAACTGGCCACTCTACAGAGGTCACTCTGACAGAGCTCTAGTGTTCCTCTGTGGAGATGGGAGAATCTTCCAGAAGGACAACCATCTCTGCAGCACTCCACCAATCAGGCCTTTTTGGTAGAGTGGCCAGACAGAAGCCACTCCTCAGTAAAAGGCACATGACAGCCCGTTTGGAGTTTGCCAAAAGGCACCTAAAGACTCTCAGACCATTAGAAACACGATTCTCTGGACTGTTGAAACCAAGATTGAACTCTTTGGCCTGAATGCCAAGCATCATGTCTGGAGGAAACCTGGCACCATCCGTACGGTGAAGCATGGTGGTGGCAACATCATGCTGTGGGAATGTTTTTCAGCAGCAGGGACTGGGAAACAAGTCAGGATTGAGGCAAAGATGAATGGAGCAAAGTACAGAGAGATCCTTTGTGAAAACCTGCTCCAGAGCGCTCAGGACCTCAGACTGGGGCGAAGGTTCACCTTCCAACAAGACAATGACCCTAAGCACACAGCCAAGACAATGCAGGAGTGGCTTCGGCACAAGTCTCTGAATGTCCTTGAGTGGTCCAGCCAACTGCCAGACTTGAACCCGATCAAACATCTCTGGAGAGACCTGAAAATAGCTGTGCAGCAACATTCCCCATCCAACCTGACAGAGCTTGAGAGGATCTGCAGAGAACAATGGGAGAAACTCCCCAAATACAGGTGTGCCAAGCTTGTTGCGTCATACCCAAGAAGACTCGAGGCTGTAATCGCTGCAAAAGCTGCTTCATGGTCTGAAAACTTATGTAAATGTAATATTTCAGTTTAGTTTTTTAAATAAATTAGTAAAAATTGCAGAAAACCTGTGTTTTGCTTTGTCGTTATGGGGTATTTTGTGTAGATTCATGAGGGAATAAAAAACAAATAATGTTTAGAATAAGGTTGTAACGTAACAAAATGTGGAAAAAGTCAAGGAGTCTGAAAATTTTCCGAAGGCATTCAACCATGATCACATGCTTCTCCCTCTTTCATTTTATTAAGTAGGGCACCTTGTCAGTACAGTTTTGCAAGGTGGTTTGTGTTCTGTTGTGTAGGTGTGTGTGTGTATATGGATGGTGTGTCTAGGTGTATGTGTGTATATACATGGTGTGTGTGTGGGTTGGTTTGCCAGCATCACTGTAAGTAAAGCAGACAGAAAGAACAACATTGCCCTCCAGAAAAAGGTGACCTTTTAATGTAAATAATGTACGCTGGTCGACCTCAAGTCGAGTCACAATCGAAAGCATCAACAACCTCATGGAATCCCTTTGCCTCTGCTCTCTGGGTGAAATATCATCACATTTGAGGTCATATTCAGAGAGTCGAGCCGACAGGCAAATCCCACTCACAGCGTCACTCACAGACCACGCTGTAATCTTCCTCTACGGTGCAACGGCAGTTAACCACACGCAGTCTTTCTCTATCTCTTTGCTCTCTCAGTCGCCCACGCACAAGGCAATCCCCCTCCGCAGCCCAGCGGGCTGCGTCACTTTTGACATATACACCCCCCTTCACACTCCCACCCCCGCCCCTCCCTTTACGCACACAGGCGGGCTGTGAGGATGACACACACAGACTATTGTGTTGTTTTTTCAATGTGAAATCCTAGTGTCATACCGCTTCTGTTCTCAGCCATCAGCTGAGAACATGACACAGGCTTAGTATTTTACTCAGTATAGTGCAGAAATATAGCAATGAACCATCTATGGAATTGTCTACTGTGTGCATTATAATACTGCACATGTGATTCTTGCACTAGAACTAAAAAGTAGTAGAAATATTTGATTAATTTATTAACAGCAGCAGAGATCAACCTAAACAGATTATGTTTTTCAGTGCAGTGTGCAGGTTTTATACATTACCAATCTAACAGATCAGTCCACATCCCATTCATACCCAGAGATCACAAATGCTTATTAGCTTGACAGCTAAATATTGTACAGCTACAATTTGTGCATGGTTCCAAAAAATAAATAAATATATGAAAAATGACTCAGCTTAGTTGTCTTCATCTCTCAATGGCTGACTGAATCAAGGGTTGAACCCAAGACACTCTGATCGGGCTCCTTCTTTGTCCTAGCTCATCATGCTGTCACTCCCGCTCTCTTTCCCTGTCCCTGGCTCTCCAGCGTAACCTGTGTCACCTTCCAGCATGCCAAAAAGTTACAGGTAACCACAGCCTAGGCATAGGCTACTTCCTGTGCGTCGCTAATACGGGCCCTGACTGCGTCTGACTGGTGGAATGTATATTACAATTTTTTCCAACTGCTTACACACGTTTTCAAAACGGTCTCCTTTTTTCAAAATTCTACACACAATTCCCGAAACTGCAAAATGCCTCACATCTCCTTCAAAATGTAACACTGCATTCAAACTGCCATAAACACATGTCAGAATGAAGCATTTGCATCAAATGGCAAACACTACTTTCATAATAGTACATTTTTGGATATACCATGTAAACACTGTTGTTCTAAATCTAAAGCTCATTGGTCTTTCATAGGCTTATATCTACATTTCAATACAATGTTCTACAGTGAAAGTAATCTGCTGAGAGGGGTAACAAGTACACTGTAAACACCAATGCAATGTAGAAACAGAACATATTTATTAGGCCAAACATTACTGTTGTATACAGTAGCATACAACAAAACCATAAACATATGTAAACCAAAAGTATATTCTTTAGAATACAGTAAAGAACACAATTGTGTGTGTGGGGTCCCGGGGACGCAGTCCAGGAATTGGTAGGGGGGCAGTCCAGGAATTGGTAGGGGGGCAGTCACCAGTGCTAAGCTACGCTTCATCTCTTCTCCGGCCTGGGTCTGGCCACAATACTTCGTCCACATCACAAGATACGTTTTCTCTTGCCAAACATCGAGGGAAGTATCTCCTAGCATGGCGTATCCAACCTTGGACAGAGGCAACCTCTATGTCCCCACGTGCGTCCTCCATTGCCTGGAGAAGCGGCATGCGGGCATAGGGTTGGCGATCATACACTTTCCAGCGCTAGGCTGAGAAGAATTCCTCTATGGGATTTAGAAAAGGTGAATATGGGGGTAGGTACAAAACTACAAATTGTGGATGGGTGGCAAACCAGTTTTGGACCAGAACAGCCCGGTGAAAACTAACATTGTCCCATAAAACCACAAATCTAGCAGGCTCCTGATCTGGATCAGGGACAAGCATTGTGTAAATTGCATCCAGAAAAGTGAGCATATGGCCGGTGTTGTACGGACCCAGTGTGGCATTGTGATGGAGGACCCCGTTTTGAGTGATGGCAGCACACATAGTTATATTACCCCCACGCTGTCCAGGGACATTGGTAATTGCCCTCTGTCCTATTACATTTCTTCCGCGGCGCCTGGGTTTGGTGAGGTTGAATCCAACCTCATCCACATAAATAAATGAATGGAGAATTACATGGGCATCCAGCTCCAATACTCTCTGTAACAGACAAAGGGATATACATATGAGTAAATATGGTATGTCTGAAGTACTGGAAGTAGTGTTGCATACATACCTCTGCAAGGTCATGTCGCTTATTCTTGACTGTGTCGGAGTTTCTCTCAAATGGCACCTTGTAAAGTTGTTTCATCGTCACTCGGTGCCGTTGGAGGATGCGTTGTATGGTCGACAGGCTTACAGCATTGATGTTGTTAAATATGGTGTCATTATTCAAGATATGCTCTCTTATCTCTCGAATCCTAATTGCATTGTTGGCCAAAACCATATTTATAATTGCAGTCTCTTGTACATCTGTAAACAAGCGTCCTCGTCCTCCATGATGTCTTTGCCTTTCCACTCTGTACAGAATTCAAACACAGTATGTGTTCAGCATAGGAACTGTAAACAATGTACAAAAAAATGTAGTACAGCATGATAACCAACCTCATTCATTCAATGCAGTGCAGTAAATGGATGGCTTAGAGTTACAAATGTTTATGCAATATTATGTAGTCATACGTATTTTACAGTACATTACTGTAATGCTAAAATAGTCATTAGATAGTTGCATACCTGTTCTCATTTCTGAAGGTTCGAATTATGGACGCCACTGTAAATCGACTCAAGTTGGGCTGGACTCTCAGTCCAGCCTCTCTCATGGTCAAACCGTGGTTGATCACATGATCAACAAGTGTTGCCCTAATCTCATCAGAGATGGCTCTCCTTCCTTCTCTTCTTTGCCCTCGTCCTCTTCTTCCTCTTCCTCTCCCTCCTACTCCTCTTGCTCTCTGTCCATTGTTGGCATCCATTGTTCAAAACAGGTAATCTGACCTTTGACCTATTTATAGGCCTATACTACAGTAAAGCAGTGATTGGTTAGTGATCAGTTAAGCTATTAGTGTTTGCACATGTGAGGAGTGTGTGTGTGTGTGACCTGGTGAATAAGTGTAGCATTTTGATTGGTTGTGTTTGGAAAAGGAAAGCAAGTCACTTCCTGTTAGATCTTTGTGTTTTAGGTAGAGAATTGTGTGTAGTGTTTTTTTAATTTTTTATTATTCAATTGATAACTGAGTCAAAGGCTGAGAAATAGCTTATGGTTTTGGATATTTGGTGTGTAGTTTTGCACTTTGAGTGAGAGGTTTCAAAAATCGTGTGACATGAAAAGATTTTGTGTGTAAGCAGTTGGAAAAAACTGTAATTAAGACACATATAGACATACTGTGATAACTGTATAAATAAAACAACATGGCCATATGAACACAATAATAAAATAGACAGAATACTCAATCCTACACACATACAATAGTATACCGCCAAAGTATATACAATATACATGACTGTATACAACAGATCAGGAATTACTGTACAATAAAAGTGTACTGTACTGAGTTATTTTGTACTGTAAAAACTGCAAAAAGCAGTATAGAATAGCCTAGAATTTGACAGTGTAGGCACAGAGATAAATACTGATGTGTCATGGTATAGGTTTCTATAGAAAATGCGACACTACACAGCAATATCACTGCCATAAAAGAGGGAACATACGTGGATATATTGGAGCCGGGCAATTATTAATAGAGTTTTTTTAGAACACAGTGACAACAAATACATACGGTCACAATTTATGAAGTCCATTGATTATAACAATAATAATTTAGGGGGTGCTTATATTTGTCCTTTTACACAATTGTGTAATGCAAATGCATTTCTTGCATATCCCAACTCCACCTGAGACACCGGCAGGGAGTGGGGTCACGGCCAGGGTCACCATATCCCAACTCCACCTGAGACACCTGCAGGGAGTGGGGTCACGGCCAGGGTCACCATATCCCAACTCCACCTGAGACACCGGCAGGGAGTGGGGTCACGGCCAGGGTCACCATATCCCAACTCCACCTGAGACACCTGCAGGGAGTGGGGTCACGGCCAGGGTCACCATATCCCAACTCCACCTGAGACACCGGCAGGAAGTGGGGTCACGGCCAGGGTCACCATATCCCAACTCCACCTGAGACACCTGCAGGGAGTGGGGTCACGGCCAGGGTCACCATATCCCAACTCCACCTGAGACACCTGCAGGGAGTGGGGTCACGGCCAGGGTCACCATATCCCAACTCCACCTGAGACACCGGCAGGGAGTGGGGTCACGGCCAGGGTCACCATATCCCAACTCCACCTGAGACACCTGCAGGGAGTGGGGTCACGGCCAGGGTCACCATATCCCAACTCCACCTGAGACACCGGCAGGAAGTGGGGTCACGGCCAGGGTCACCATATCCCAACTCCACCTGAGACACCTGCAGGGAGTGGGGTCACGGCCAGGGTCACCATATCCCAACTCCACCTGAGACACCTGCAGGGAGTGGGGTCACGGCCAGGGTCACCATATCCCAACTCCACCTGAGACACCTGCAGGGAGTGGGGTCACGGCCAGGGTCACCATATCCCAACTCCACCTGAGACACCGGCAGGGAGTGGGGTCACGGCCAGGGTCACCATATCCCAACTCCACCTGAGACACCTGCAGGGAGTGGGGTCACGGCCAGGGTCACCATATCCCAACTCCACCTGAGACACCTGCAGGGAGTGGGGTCACGGCCAGGGTCACCATATCCCAACTCCACCTGAGACACCGGCAGGGAGTGGGGTCACGGCCAGGGTCACCATATCCCAACTCCACCTGAGACACCGGCAGGGAGTGGGGTCACGGCCAGGGTCACCATATCCCAACTCCACCTGAGACACCTGCAGGGAGTGGTGTCACGGCCAGGGTCACCATATCCCAACTCCACCTGAGACACCGGCAGGGAGTGGGGTCACGGCCAGGGTCACCATATCCCAACTCCACCTGAGACACCTGCAGGGAGTGGGGTCACGGCCAGGGTCACCATATCCCAACTCCACCTGAGACACCGGCAGGGAGTGGGGTCACGGCCAGGGTCACCATATCCCAACTCCACCTGAGACACCTGCAGGGAGTGGGGTCACGGCCAGGGTCACCATATCCCAACTCCACCTGAGACACCGGCAGGGAGTGGGGTCACGGCCAGGGTCACCATATCCCAACTCCACCTGAGACACCTGCAGGGAGTGGGGTCACGGCCAGGGTCACCATATCCCAACTCCACCTGAGACACCTGCAGGGAGTGGTGTCACGGCCAGGGTCACCATATCCCAACTCCACCTGAGACACCTGCAGGGAGTGGTGTCACGGCCAGGGTCACCATATCCCAACTCCACCTGAGACACCTGCAGGGAGTGGGGTCACGGCCAGGGTCACCATATCCCAACTCCACCTGAGACACCGGCAGGGAGTGGGGTCACGGCCAGGGTCACCATATCCCAACTCCACCTGAGACACCTGCAGGGAGTGGGGTCACGCCCAGGGTCACCATATCCCAACTCCACCTGAGACACCGACAGGGAGTGGGGTCACGGCCAGGGTCACCATATCCCAACTCCACCTGAGACACCTGCAGGGAGTGGGGTCACGGCCAGGGTCACCATTGTCCAGTGCCCCGGAGCAATTGGGGTTAAGTGCACAGCGATAGATTTTTCACCTTGTCGGCTCCGGTATCAAATCGAATCAAAGTTCATTGGTCAAGTACACAGATTTGCAGATGTTATTGCAGGTGCAGCAAAATGCTTGTGTTTCTAGCTCCAAAAGTGCCGTAACGCCTAGCAGTAAAACAAACAATACATACATCATCCTGAAAAAAAAGACTAATATAAGCAACCTTTTCGGTTACTGGCCTAGCGCTCTAACCTGGGGACAGCTCCAGAGAACCGCTGCTAAGATGAGAATGTCAGCCGAATGCCAGTGTGGAAATACGCCCAGGTGCTAAATGTTATTTCTAGCAAGGGTTCTCCCCTTGGAATGTAACATGAGCAATGAAGGAGGACGAAACATGCACATCTCAGCATACAGTGGCTCTCGCCTAAGAACAACAACCACTGGAAGAGAGAGAGGGAAAGCCCAACAGAGGCAGACTCGGGGCTGGTGTGTGTGTGTGTGTGTGTGTGTGTGTGTGTGTGTGTGTGTGTGTGTGTGTGTGTGTGTGTGTGTGTGTGTGTGTGTGTGTGTGTGTGTGTGTGTGTGTGTGTGTGTGTGTGTGTGTGTGTGTGTGTGTGTGTGTGTGTGTGTGTGTGTGTGTGTGTGTGTGTGTGTGTGAGCGTATGGTCTTTCATGTGTGATATGTTGACAGAGCACCTACTTCCACACACTCCCCATGTGCCTTGCAAATTAACATACGAAAATTCATTGGCTAGGCAGAGAGGTGTGTTGTCAGGGTAACAACTCTAAGCTGCACAGAACACTATTTCTCTGGTGTAGTGGAGTGATCAAAGCCCTTAACTGAATTCAAATTGAGGCTCAGTCTAGCATTCATACAGTACATATGCTTGTTTTTTTCTGGTGCATATGAGCTGGTAGACTTACAGGTTAACACTGGCTTCGCATACATACTGACCTCAGATCAGTCTGAAGCCAGCAGGGCACAGAGGTCAAGGGTGATTTGAACTAGTGGTAGCAGTAGAAGACCCACATGGCCTGGAGATACTTGGCATCCTCACTCTCTCACACTCCCTCTTTCTCTCTCTACCATTCTCTTTTTTTATCTCTCCTCCGTTCTGCATCTCCATCTTACTCTACCTGTAAAGGCGTCCACATCCAAAACAGTTTGTGCATATATTATTAGTTAGTTTTGGTCTTCAGAAAGTTTTTTTTGGGCTGCTCGTGCACACAACATCTTAGGTAGATGTAAAATTTTGTGAATAAGACCTCCTTGGCAAAAACGTCAACATTTATTACAGGTTTCTTGAGTTATCTTTGATTCATTCAGACCATTTTGAGGAAGCGGACACTGGCAACGACATCTCAAGAGGATCAAATAGTACTATTGTTGTTTTTCAAGCGAAGGTCTGTTAAGGGAGAATGCCGGGCACAGATATTCACTTCGCCAAGCCAAGTTCTGTGAAATAGTGAACATACAGTATGATGTAAGGAAGCATGCTGTGAAATAGTGACGAATGCTGTAGGGAAGCATGCTGTGAAATAGTGAAGCATGCTTTATTGATTTCAGTTTTATCACTGACATTTCCACATAGACAAATAAGTATTTTGTGTGATGCTCTTGACAGAATTAAACTTGTATGAATGTGAGTTTCATGAAAACCTTGACAGCTATTTTTTTTGTATTTTCAAGGAAAACTTTTGAAATTATATGATACATGGGAAATTCCACGAGCAACTAATGTTGCAACCTGGTAGAATTATTTTAGACATAACAGGAAACAATCTATTAATAAACTGTTCAGAATTTCATTGTGGCATAGTAACTACCATTCATGACTGATTGAGCATAACAGAGCCATCTGAAACCAGATTATATATATATATACACAGTACCAGTCAAAAGTTTGGACTTTCTTTAATGTTACTATTTTCTACATTGTAAAAAAAGTAGCCACCCTTTGCCTTGATGACAGCTTTGCACACTCTTGGCATTGTCTTAACCAGCTTCATGAGGAATGCTTTTCTAACAGTCTTGAAGAAGTTCCCACATATGCTGAACACTTGTTGGCTGCTTTTCCTTCACTCTGCGGTCCAACTCATCCCAAACCATCTCAATTGGGTAGAGGCCGGGTGATTGTGGAGGCCAGGTCATCTGATGCAGCACTCCATCACTCTCCTTCTTGTTCAAATAGCCCTTACAGAGCGTTGAGGTGTGTTTTGCGTCCTTGTCCTGTTGAAAACAAATGATAGTCCCACTAAGCACAAACCTGATGGAATGGCCTATCGCTGCAGAATCCATCACACCTCCTCCTTCATGCTTCATAGTGGGAACCACATTTGCGGAGATCCTCCGTTCACCTACTATGCGTCTCACAAAGACATGGCAGTTGAAATCAAAAATCTCAAATTTGGATTCATCAGACCAAAGGACAGATTTCCACCAGTCTAATGTCCATTGCTCTGGTTCCTTGGACCAAGCAAGTCTCTTCTTCTTATTGGTGTCCTTTAGTAGGGGTTTCTTTGCAGCAATTCGACCATGAAGGCCTGATTCACACAGTCTCCTCTGAACAGTTGATGTTGAGATGTGTCTGTTACTTGAACTCTGTGAAGCATTTATTTGGGATGCAATCTGAGGCTGGTAACTCTAATGAACTTATCCTCTGCAGCAGAGGTAACTCTGGGTCTTCCTTTCCTGTGACGGTCCTCATGAGAGCCAGTTTCATTATAGCGCTTGATGGTTTATTGTGACTGCACTTGAAGAAAATTGAAAAGTTCTTTAAATTTTCTCTATTGACTGACCTTCACGTCTTAATGTAACGATGGACTGTCAATTCTCTTTGCTTATTTGAGCTGTTCTTTCCATAATATGGACTTGATCTTTTACCAAATAGGGCTATCTTCTGTATACCAACCGTACCTTGCCACAGCACAACTGATTAGCTTAAACACATTAAGAAATAAATAAATTCCAGAAATATACTTTTAACAAGGCACACCTGTTAATTGAAATGTATTCCAGGTGACTACCTCATGAAGCTGGTTGAGATAATGCCAGGCGTGTGCAAAGCTGTCATCAAGGCAAAGGGTGGCTACTATATCTCCAAAATAAAATATATTTAGATTTGTTTATCACTTTTTTGGTTACTACATGATTTCATATGTGTTATTTCATAGTTTTGATGTCTTCACTGATTCTACAATGTAGAAAATAGTACAAATAAAGGAAAACCCTTGAATGAGTCGGTGTGTCCAATCTTTTGACAGGTACTGTATATATATATATATATATATATATCATATTTTGAATGTAATGAACAACGCTATAATACAGTAATACTATGGCTCATTCCTGGTCAGCTGGGACCTCTAAGGCGTTCTCTTTGTTGAATCATTATGTACTTGAGCGCGAAAAGACATCAGTTGTGGCTGCGAGTAAATTCCTATTGCAACATTGTGGCCCTAAATCACCAATAGTACTACTGCATTGGAGTGAGGTGCGAGGAGACCTCTGTACCACCACATCGTGGGCACAGAGTGATTCAACAGCAATACAACTGACACAGTGGAGATTTGGAGTGTGTCTTTAGGCTTGAGAGGAGGTACTGAGGCAGTGATATTGACTTGTAATGATCAGAGGGAGGGGACCGTATTGACACGCATTAGTAATAAGAGCTTGAGCACTTAAGAGGGGGAGGGAGCGAAACAGAAAGAGAAAGGGGGGAGGGCAGTGGAGGGAAAAGGTTGAAGTGTGTGTATGGTTTGTTTTCTACCGCTCTGAGCTGGCGGGAAGAAATAAAGAGAGAGAGTGAGAAAGAGGAAGGGAGAGGGAGAGGGAGAGGGAGAGGGAGAGGGAGAGGGAGAGGGAGAGGGAGAGGGAGAGGGAGAGGGAGAGGGAGAGGGAGAGGGAGCCAAATGGGTAGTTACCCTTTAACAACAATATTCGGAGGTACTTGGAGATCCTCTCCCTCCTTGAGCATAGCAACTACTGATAAGAGAGCAAAACAAGACACTAAGGTCAACATTTCCCCATTTCCCCTCTATTTGTTTTACACTCTACCACAGTAGCCTGCCCTATAGTATACGCTGAGTGTACAAATCATTAGGAACACCTTCCTAATATTGAGTTGCACAACCCCCTTTTTTCCTGAGAACAGCCTCAATTCATCATGGCATGGACTCTACAAGGTGTCAAAAGCATTCAACAGGGATGCTGGCCCATGTTGACTCCAATGCTTCCCACAGTTGTCAAGTTGGCTGGATGTCCTTTGGGGGGTGGACTATTCTTGATACACACAGGAAACTGTGGAGTGTGAAAAACCCAACAGCGTTGCAGTTCTTTACACACTCAAACAGGTGCGCCTGGCACCTACTACAATACACCGTTCAAAGGCGCTTGCATTTTTTGTCTTGCCCATTCACCCTCTGGATGGCATACATCTGTATCAATTGTCTCAAAGCTTACAAATCTTTCTTTAACCTGTCTCCTCCCTTTCATCTACACTGATTGAAGTGGATTTAACAAGTGACATCAATAAGGGATCAAAGCTTTTACCTGGATTCACCTGGTCAGTCTATGTCATGGAAAGAGCAGGTGTTCCTAATGTTCTGTACAGTCGGTGTATTTGGGGCACTAAGTTAGTGGGGTTGGTAATGTCTCTCGTTCTTGTCTGTTTCATACTGTTGATAGGATTTCCATAATGGTATATATTAACTCTAGCTGGCCCATTGCCACCATATCACAATGTTTTATGTTACCATGCCCAGGACTATCTCTCTGGACAGACAGACAGACAGAGAGGGTAAGGAAGAGCGATCTGAAGACTCTACACTTTCTTCATCACACTTTGAGTTGAGTTTAATTGTATATTTTGAGTTCAGGTAAATTGTATATTGTGTTAAAGGTACTATTGCCTACAAATAAAATGTGATAGATGAATTGATTGAAAGTATTCTTTCATATTGATTCAGTGCACACAGAGAATAAACAATCTTCATCACATTTTCAGACAGAAACCACGCTTTTGGTTACTGTCAGATCAAGACAGTGTGATTTTCTGCTGACAGACCAGGAAAATCCCCTCAAGGTGCAAGGTGTTAACTTGAAAAGGAGGTGAGTAGAACTGGACAGATGTTTCATCTCCAGGGTTTGAGTCAAAAAGGGAGAAGTACTTAAAATTCCCCATGAGTTACTTAAAGTCCCCATGCCATTTACTGGAATCACCTCTCTCATCAGAAAGGACATCTTTATAACACTGTAAATATATGCAGTGTTACATCACAATGCACTGTACACATTTCTCAAGACCTCTCATACTCTTGGCCTACACTTCGACATAAGGAAAAGCTGTGCAAATATCTCCATTCACAGTCTTAATTTGAAATAATAATATGACCCTGTTTGGCACAAAAGGAACTGCGACTTCGGACTTATTTGTGCTATGCAAACACAAAATGATGTAAAATGCCCTTAGTCGTCACACGACTCAATGTAACATTACGACAATCAAAGTGATGAATGCAGATTCCACTTTGGCTTCACAGAGATTGTATTAATTCAATTATTCAATGACAAGAGGCTCTACAAAACGGGGTGGTGAGGAAGTAGGAAGACAACGTTAGCAAACTGAATGAGCCATTTGATCTAAGCTCCCTCAAACATCAAGGCCCAAGCCTGTCAACAAGGTGAAGTACTTGATGAGAAATGCTTCAGTCACTTGCTTTGCCCAGCGTCTGCAGTATATAGGGTTGGCAGGTAGCCTGGCAGTTAGAGAGGTAAGCCAGCAACCAGGTAGCCTAGTGATTAGAGTGTTGGGCCAGTAACATTAAAGGTTGCTGGATAGAATCCCCGAGCTGACAAGATAAAAATCTTATGTTCTGCTGCTGAGCAAGGCAGTTAACCCACTGTTCCCCGGGCGCCGTGGAGGTCGATTAGGGCAGCCCCCTGCACCTCTCTGATTCAGAGTTAACTGGGTTAAATGCAGAAGACACATTTCAGTTGAATGCATTCTGTTGTACAACTGACTAGGCATCCCCCTTTCCAAGTTTGAATTCTGTATCTGACGGGAACAATTGTGTGGCAAAAGAGATGGAAAACACAGGGTTGTTGGTATCAAATCCTAGATGCTGTTGCCTGCTGTTGTGCTCAAGCAAGGCGCACAACAACAGCGCCCAGTGTGGGGACATTTTGTTAGTCCCCACAAGGTCAAATACTATTTCTAGATGGTTTAGAGTTAAGGTTAGAATTCGAGTTCGGGTTAGAGTGTCCCCACAAGGTTAGTAATGCAAGACTGTGTGTGTGTGTGTCTTTCGAAGGAGTTGGGTTAGCCAAAGTCAAATTTCGGTTGCATTTGACCAATAAAGTGATCTTAATCTTAATCTATAGGTCATTCCCTTCCAACTCAGTGATCAAAAAGAGCTTTGAAAATAGCAGAAAGAAATGAGTGAACTAGTGAATCATTAACCTCGTACAATCATTCGAGCTGGCGAGAGCTAATCAGTCTGGTAATACGAGGCTAAAAAATCATTTGACGTCGTTACAAAAGAGAGGAAATTAGAACAAATGTTATCTTTTTCTACCAAAGCAAACTGCAAAAGGTCATGGGCCTGGTTTCCCAAAACATTTTAATGCTAAATTCATCGTTATATTGTTCAATCTCAGAGCTGGTTCCCCCATTGATAATGAAGTTGCACTTAAAAACAATCATTATTTACTAATTGCCTCAGACCATTTATAGAACAGTTAAGTGTGGTATTAGATGCTTTTTTGCCCTCCACTAAAAATCTCCAGTAAACACACAATCACGATGTTCATCTGTCTCTATGTGAATGCTGATAACTTCAGAACAAAATTGACTACAAATACAAAGTTGCCAATGTTTCTGCAATTGTTACAAACAAGCGAAGGATAAAAAGATGCTTCAATTAAAAACAGGCTACATAGGCCTATATATTTCAAACATATTGCAATCAATTTCATGTTCATTCAAAATGTTGTTATTTGTCAATTACGTCTTACACACATCGGCTACGGAGAGCAAGATCACACAGTCGTCCGGAACAGCTGGTGCTCTCATGCATGGTTCAGTGTGTCTTGCCTAGTAGCAAGATATTGAATTACACCCTAATGCACAGAAAAGCAATACACTTTGTAACACTAGATTAACCCCCAAACTACACTATCTGAAATTAGAAACTTTGGAAAGGGGGGAGCTCAGTTCTGGTGACTACTCCAAAATTAATGGAAATAAAAATTATACTGACACCATCTAAAATATAATTGCCTAAGTGGGATCTAGCTAATGATTAGCTATCTCCATTCAGGGTTTTACATCCCTGTTAGTGAGCATTTCTCCTTTGCCAAGATAATCCATCCACCTGACAGGTGTGGCATATCAAGAAGCTGAATAAACAGCATGATCATTAGACAGGTGCACCTGGGGACAATAAAAGACCACTCTTAAATGTGCAGTTTTGTCACATAACACAATGCCACACATGTCTCAAGTTTTGAGGGAGGGTGCAATTGGCATGCTGAGCCACCAGAGCTGTTGCCAGATAACTGAATGTTAATTTCTCTACCATAAGCCGCCTTCAATGTCTTTTTAGAGAGTTTGACAGTATGTCCAACCGGCCTCCCAACCGCAGACCACGGCAGCCCAGGACCTCCACATCCAGCTTCTCCACCTGCGGGATCGTCTGAGACCAGCCGATGACAGCTGGTCTCAGACAGCTGATGAAACTGAGGTGTATTTCTGTCTGTAATAAAGCCCTTTTGTGGGGAAATATTCATTCTGAGTGACTGCGCCCCTGCCCAGTCATGTGAAATCCATAGATTAGGGCCTAATGAATTTATTTCAATTGACTGATTTCCTTATGTTATGTGAACTGTAACTCAGTAAAATCATTGAAAATATTTATATTTAATATTTTTGTTATAGATCCCCAATGTGATCTTTTAACTAGTTAGCATCATGTTTTTTTATTTTATGTCCCAAATAACTTGGGACATAAAATGTAGGCCTAACTGTTAGGTTAACATGTGGTAAAACGCCACCCGGGGTAATATGCCTCCTGCCTGTACTTCTCAAACAAACCACTTGAGTTTTTCCTCCCAAGGTTCCCTAAAAGTTACCTGTAATACATTCAGCCCCCCTCTCCCCTATATAATCAAAGCAAATTGTGGAGAAGTAACATGCGCTGCTAAAAACTCTGGGTTTAAAGTGATGCAGTTCATGCATATTTAGGAGTTGAGAAGTAAATAAAGTGGGAATGGAAAGCTGGGATCCCCCTCTTTTTTAACAAGGGCCATTAAAACTGCTGTTTTCTCTGTGATTGCATTATGAATTGTTGTGAATTGATTGCTTGTCAGAATGCATGTTTACCTCCGACAAACTTGCAAGTTGAATGCGCCTTGAGAGGAATATTTCTCTCACATAGAACACACAACAACAAGCTGACTAGGTAAATAGATACACTATTCTACTATGGGGTTGTCTGGTTTTTCTATTCATTACTTATTTTGTTTGCAGAGGAAAAGTAAATGTGGATTGTTGTAGCATCTTCAAAGTGCACCTTGGCAGAAAGTTTTTCATGTTCCATATTTATTTGGCGTGGCAGCAATGATTTTGCCGTGGCACAGCCCCACAGCTAAATGACTGCAGCGGAAACACTGGATTGCACCTTTTAAAAAAGGCCTCTTGAACTTTCTAGGTCCCACTTTCAATCGCTGCATGTGAACGGTGATTGGGTAAATATTGTTTCAACAACACTGAAACTTCGGCACTAATTAAGGGTCAGAGGTGAGGAAGTGATCGGTGGCCTGTGACCTTTGAACTCATGTAGATGGAGGATCATTCAGGTGGAGAATTCTCACGACCACGTCCTAAAGCTAATAGACTTCATCATTCAAGTCCATTTCAGGGAACCTTATCAATCAATGATGATGAATATAGTAATGGGTCGGGGAGCGTTAGGGTTAGTAAAATATTAATGGGTTGCATCAATCTAACACAATTCTGTAAGAACTTTACATTGTAAGGGAGGAACCATCCAAAGTTCACTACAAAGGCACACCATTTTTAAAGGGGCAGTGCAGTCAACAATGTGATTATCCTGTGCTTTTTATATATTACAACTTAAAAGTGTTAGTGTAAGACCTGTTCGAAAAGCTTGTTTCAGCTCGTTTAGCATGGGTGGAGTTTTGGCCTGCCTGGCGACATCACCAAGCGCTATTAGTTAATAAAACAATAACAAAGAGAGTTTCAAACCTCTCTGCCAATAACAGCTAGTTTTCAAGTTACATATCCCTCCTATTAGGCTCCTCCAATTAGGTCCCTCACAAACCACTCACAGAAAGTCCTAGCTAAATTCTTGAGTAATTGCTTTTTGCTAAGAAGCTATTTTTGTTTCTTTTTGACTATTTTAATTGAAACAGTCACAGTAAGGTACTTAATTGTTACCAAGAAAGGATTTGATATTGAGATAAAACAGCTGCATTGGGCCTTTAAACATTTGAGAGACTTTGAGATAACTAATTATATTTCCTATTGCATAGGGGTGTGTATTGTGATCTTTCAGGGAGGTCAACACTTGGAGAGGTTACCTAATGCCAAGGGTGAGATTGTTTGACTTGTACTTATCATATTCTGATAATGATAATAGTCACATGATGGGGGCGATGACTTCACTCTAAAATCAAATTAAATTTTATTTGTCACATGAGCCAAATACAACAGGTGTAGACAGGTGCTTATTTATGAGGCCTTCCCAACAATGCAGAATTAAAAATAACAAGCAAAAAAAAATTGTAACAAGAACAATAAAATATATAAGAATGAAGCTATACACAAGGCAGTACCATTCTACATCCTGGTTTGTTTGCCCTCAGTAGCCTATCACAGGAGATAGTGATACATGCTAATTATCATTCGATTAAAGACAAATTATCAGTGAGATAAACCAGACAAAGAGAAACTGGGGGATGCTAGCTTGTTTGGAAAAGAGAAAACATTGTCAAACTAACCAGTGTCCATGGTGAATTGCAGATGCTTTGAGTGCTTTGGCTTAATCATGTATGGAGTGGTAAGGAAGAGATGGAGCGCCGTCCGGAAGTAACTTAGCATAGTTTAGCCCAGTGGCTTAGCCAGGGAAAACAAGCTCAGGACAGGATATAGCTGGGTGCACATGCTCACTAGGCTAATTCAGGACACAGATTGTAGATGTATGCCCTCATATCAGGAGCTGGTGGCGAAAAGTTTGATTCAACAATTCAGAGACTGAAACAAATACATCAGATGAAAATTTTTTTAAGGAGAGTGAATCGATATACAACCCCGAAATCAGCTGTAACTGTCAATAGTAAAACAAAGTTCAGTGAACCTGAATCCAGAAAATGAATGGACACAGTAGACTCCTTCTCCTCACCACTCTATAAGGAAGAGAGAGTGAAATCTTATTGATTATATAAATAGGACCGGGAAACACAACTTAATTAGATTAATGAATTATTCTCTGCACTTTTAGAAAATGAGCAACATTATCATTACCATTACAAAATGAGCATCACCATTCAGTTGGACACTCCTTACCACCAGACAGAAGTCTCTCAGAAGACAGCATGGGGCTTTTCAACAGGAGAGTCTGCAACTCCCATCAAGACAGACCAGCATTTTACACTTTTAGAAGTTTATTCAACATAATTTAAGGGGATTTCACACCTCTGCCCTGGAACAGGGGCAATACACCCATTCACACACCACATCCAACCCCCTTTTGGGGTTCTCTTCTTGTCACCCCCTACTCTGACCTCTCTGGCACCCCCACAGGGGGCTTTCAGCTGCCCAAGTGTGAAAGTTTTGCACCTCTTCCTTTGCTGAAGAATTGACCCCCTCTCATACAAGGGGAGGCTTTACTCTGCCTGGGAAAACTCAATTCTACTTTAACTGCACTTACACAGGAAAAACAATATATAACTTCTAAGACAACACCTTGAAAACAACTTGAAAGAAAAGTGACTTTTACTGAAATAATCAAAGAGCCTACTTACATTTTGTAATGTTAGTCTTACAGCAGTATCTCTTGTGCAGCGATCATTCAGTACGTATGAAAACAGGTCTGCTGGTATATATATTTTTTATTTATTTAACCTTTATTTAACTTGGCAAGTCAGTTACGAACAAATTCTTATTTACAATGACGGCCTACCCCGGCCAAACCCAGACGACACTGGGCCAATTGTGCGCCGCTCTATGGGACACCCAATCACAGGCGGTTGTGATACAGCCTGGAATCAAACCATGGTCTGTAGTGACGCTTCTAGCACTGAGAAACAGTGCCGTAGACCGCAGCATCACTCGGGAGACCAAAAAGCAAAGGCTATATACCTCAAGGCTAAAAAAGTGTTCAACACAGGGAGTAAATTCAACATTGGGCATCCATATTAGTCTGGCCGGGCGGTGGCGTATATGTGGATTAGTTTGAAGGAAACAACTAATTAGCATTAGCATTAACATTCTCATTAGGTGATGATATATAGATGACTCTGACACCCTTGAATCCACTAAGGCACAACAAAATACAAATCCAACAAAGCCCTGAAGATGCTACGCTTGCAACAGTACAAGGCCCAGGTGTTAGCTAACATGCCGTTTGCACATCTTAAGCTGGAAAACTGTGAGGAAAAGTGAGGAAAGCAGCCCAACCAGTCACTCTGGTCTGGGGGGGTCATTGTGTTGTGTAAGATTTCTCACGATGTAAAAATCCTAAAGCTATGCCGTTAGTATTAACACCTCTTCGCTAATTAAGGGGTTAACACTGAATACTACCTCAAAGTCAGGTTGAGCATTTAACAACACAATACACTACTACACACCGCACCAAGGTATAAAATGCCAATGTCATCAGACAGACATTATCATTATTCTTATGCATTGACCGTCCATCCATCTACGCCAGACTTGACACCAACAACAACTATATGACACCTAATAATTAGAAAACAATGAGCTATGCAATGGCAAAAAAAAGCTAAGGGACTACATGTGTATTGAATCAACTATCAAAGCATTCATTGGCGAGATCATTTTCTTATTAGGTAAGTGGCACGTAAAGACTTACGCCGGACGAATACACAGAGAACAGTCAGCTAGAGAAAGAAAAAGATGACACCTTTTATTGAGAGGTCAGAGGTTAGTAGGTGAGCAGATAATATGTCAACTGTCAGGCGTGGCTACTCTGTCTACACAGTGACAGCTAATGAGTAACAACCTCAAAGCAAATGTCACATCGACTCCCAGCAGCACGCTCAGTTCTTGACCATTTCTGTTGAATTCCTCACTGATAACGTATGCTACCGTTCAAAAGTTTGGGGTCACATGGAAATGTCCTTGTTTTTGAAAGAAAAGCTATTTTTTGTTGCAGCAATGAGAAAAGACTGTAACTACCAATTGAATATCACAAAATTGGGGAGAAAAAGGGGTAAGAAGTACAAAAAACATTTGCAATACCAAGAGGTGATGCAGCCAGTCAAGATGCTCTCGATTGTGCAGCTGTAGAACTTCTTGAGGATCTGAGGGCCCATGCCAAATCTTTTCAGCCTTCTGAAGGGGAAGAGGCACTGCTATTCCCGCTTCATGACTGTGCGGGTGTGTGTGGACCATGTTAAGTCTTTAGTGATGTGGACGCCAAGGATCTTGAAGCTCTCGACTGACTCCAAAACAGTGTCGTCGATGCCCCCTCTTTCTCTTATTGTCCATGATCAGCTCCTTGATCTTACTGACGTTGAGGGAGAGATTGTTGTCCTGGCACCACACTGCTAAGTCTCTGACTCATCGCCCTCTGTGATCAGGCATACCACCGTTGTGTCGTAAGCAAACTTGTGGATGGTGTTGGAGTTGTGCGTGGCCACACAGTCGTGGGTGAACAGGGAGTACAGGAAGGGACTACGCACACATCCCTGAGGGGCCCCTGTGTTGACGGTCAGTGTGGCGGAGGTGTTGTTGTCTACCCTCACCACCTGGGGCCGGACCGTCAGCAAGTCTAGGATCCAGTTGCAGAGGGATGAGTTCAGTCCCAGGGTCCCTAGACTATGGTGTTGAACGCCGAGCTGTTGTCTATGAACAGCATTGTCACATAGTTATTAGCCCTATGGCAGTGTGAAGTGCAATTGAGATTACGTCATCTTTGGATATGTTGGGGCGGTATGCGAATTGGAGTGGGACTAGGGTGTCTGGGATGATGGTGTTAAAGTCTGTCATGACCAGCCTTTCAAAGCACTTCATAATTACAGATGTGAGTGCTACAGGGCGATAGTCATTTAGACAAATTACCTTAAGCTCTTGGGAACAGGTACAATGGTGGTCAGTTTGAAACATGTCGGGATTACAGACCGGGACAAGGAGAGATTTAAAATGTCGATGAAGACACTTGCCAGCTGGTCTGAGCATGCTTTGAGAACACGCCCTGGTCTTTGGATAACATAAAAGTGCCATTTCGAGAAGAAGAAGTTCCAAAAATATGAATCTATACACCCAGCACCTAATGGGAGGCCATGAAAGGCCCATAGCTTCAAATAGCAGAGCAAAGCCCCTGGAGACTCCACTGTACAAAAGACCAGTCTGGCTGGAAACTCTGGAGCCCACAGGACAGTGATGCACAAACAACAGTATTATGGGCTAGTCCCAAAGACAACCACAGTCAGGCAGGCAGTCGTAAAATGCTGCACTATATTTTCACACACACATACACGCCAGGCTACTGACAAGGCGTACAGACTTGGGACCATGTGCGCCTAAGTGACCTTCGCTCTGCCAGTTTCCAGCTGTGAGCTGGAACAGAGAGCTATGAATGACAACGCTGAATGTTTCAGGGCACGGTCTGAAACCTCAGGCATTGTAGTGGTAGCTGGACTTTTATCTAACTGTAAACATTTCGGTGTGAATTGGCCTGAGTTGATCCTCCCCTCTTTCACTCCTGTTTAATCAGGGTTTGGAATAAGCAGTGCCACACACACTCTCTCTCTCCCCTGGGTTGTCACAACTCTCTGACCCGTGCCCTGTCCACCCTCAAAGTCACCCTGACTCAGGCACAGTTACCCACGCCTACCCCCAAGTGGGTGGACTAATGTGTGTGTATGTGTGTATGTGTGTGTGCGTGAGCTTGTGCATGTACCCATGCCACAGGGGAGCGGTAAATATGTGTTTGTGTACGGGGAAGAGAGGGATTATGTGTAAATATGGGCAGAGAACACTGGTAGCTAAGGTGTCAGGAATGTAGTCAACACTTGGGGACAAACTGCTCTGTTTCATTGTTGACTGTTGGGGACATGACTGCTGGCCGGAATATCCAGCATGTAAACAAACATGAAGGAAGTTAACAACACTACTGCACTATAACTACATTGATCAGGGCCACCAAAGTGGATTGAGTGATGTTGGTAGAGACAAGAAAAAAGCTGAATGAACTGAAACTTGAGGACACACACACCGCTCATGCCACTTGGTTCGCAGGGAACCATGTTTTCAGCAGGTAAGGTCAGCTCACCTAAAGTTCACCACGGGGAATGGGATGTCTGCCCTGAGGTCAGCCCTGGGAAAAGTGCCTGGACCCTGACCAGAGGATGCCAAAACCAAGAGAGCCTTAACCAGCCAGCAGGCCCTTACATGGCACCTCCAAGGAGCAGACCCCTCAGGGTTTCACACCTCCAGCTCTGGGTCATGGGAGAGTCAGCGGAACTACACAGTGACCCCAGGAACTAACCAGGGCCAGCCTGAGGGAGAAATGAAGTGCACTAACCTGACCTGAATCAGACATAGTGGAGTTGTAGTTTACACTCCATATGGAGATAAATAATAAGGAACTAGTGGGTGCCAAGGAGTGAATGATGGAGGGAGCGTAGGGGTAGATATGGAAGAAGGGGAGGATGGAGGAGGAGAGGGTTGCAGTGGACGGAGGTCTGCTAATGATGGGAGAAAAGGGTCAGGCACCCCATGGGGGGGAAGTGGTGGAGATGTGTGGGAACCAGTACCCCTGCCCCTTTCGCAGGGGGTGAAGCTTGACGTAGACGCCTGAGAAGAGACACAGCTCATTGTTGATTTAGCTGATAGGGGCTATTAGTGGTAGCCATATTTATGAGCAGGCAGGGCTGGACAGGCTTGACTGCATGGGAAGGACCCCAGGTCTTTGGCTGTAAGCGGGCAGGAATGCAAAGCGGTAAAACTGAGGCAGAGTATGTGACAGGATAGAGGTTGGGCAAACATTCCAACACACATGCATGCACACACACACATACTGTACAGAATGTTCTTAGGAAGGCACCCAGATAGGGAAGACACCTGATACGAGAAAGAAAAGGTGAGGGAAAACTACTGGAATTCTTCTCACACTGAAACTCCCTATGGGTCAGGGAGTAGATTTACCAGTTGATACCACCCTCTAACCGACACAACATCCTTTTACCCACCTTTTCTTCTCTCTCTCTCTCTCCCACTCACTTTACCTCCTCTCCCGCTCCTCCAACCCCTCCCTTTCACAATTCACGCTCCCTCCCTCTTACACTTTCTCTCTTGTTCTAAGTTCTCTGTTCCTTCCGCCACCTCGTTCCCCCCTTTCTCTCTCTCTGCGTGCCCAGTCCCAGCAGACCTTGCCCTCTCTGGCAGTGTTCCTGCTCCTGCTGCTCTCGTAGTCAGTTTCCTGTCCATCTCTAACCACTCACGTGGTTGGCAGTTTCTATTGCCGGCTGAACGTCCGTTTGCAATGAGACAGGAATAACTGACGGAAGGGGAGAGGAGAGGACACAAGGACCCAAGAGGGGAGAGGCTCTGTACAGCCTCTCCTGGTTAAACTTTAACTGTCAGGACTAGATGAATGCATTCCTGAGATACACACTGGGGAGTGTGTGTGTGTGTGTGTGTGTGTGTGTGTGTGTGTGTGTGTGTGTGTGTGTGTGTGTGTGTGTGTGTGTGTGTGTGTGTGTGTGTGTGTGTGTGTGTGTGTGTGTGTGTGTGTGTGTGTGTGTGTGAGAGAGAGAGAGAGAGAGAGAGAGAGAGAGAGAGAGAGAGAGAGAGAGTAGAGAGAGAGAGAGAGAGAGAGAGAGTAGAGAGAGAGAGAGAGAGAGAGAGAGAGACAGAGACAGAGACAGAGATAGACAGAGAGAGAGAGAAAGAACAGTACATTTGCTGTACGTCTCCACCTCTAATGTACGGTGCATTCAGAAAGAATTTAGACCTCTTGACTTTTTCCACATTTTGCTAGGTTACAGCCTTATTCTAAAATTGATTTAATAGTTTTTCGCCCTCATCACTCTACAGACAATACCATATAATGCAAAGCAAAAACAGTTTTTTAGATATTTTTGCAAATGTATTAAAAATAAAAAACTGAAATTCACATTTACATAAGTATTCAGACCCTTTACTCAGTACTTTGTTGAAGCAACTTTGTCAGCGATTACAGCCTCGAGTTTTCTTGGGTATGACACTACAAGCTTGGCACACCTGTATTTGGGAAGTTTCTCCCATTCTTCTCTGCAGATCCTCTCAAGCGCTGTCAAGTTGGATGGGGAGCGTCGCAGCACAGCAATTTTCAGGTCTCTCCAGAGATGTTCGATTGGGTTCAAGTACGGCATCTGGCTGGGCCACTCAAGGACATTCAGAGACTTGTCCTGAAGCCACTCCTGCGTTGTCTTGGCTGTGTGCTTAGGGTCGTTGTCCTGTTGGTCCTGAGCACTCTGGAGCAGGATTTCATCAAGAATTTCTCCGTCCTTTGCCCCACTCATCTTTCCCTTGATCCTGACTAGTCTCTCAGTCCCTGTCGCTGAAAAACATCTCCACAGCATGATGCTGCCACCACTGAGGAGTGGCTTCCGTCTGGCCACTCTACCATAAAGGCATGATTGGTAGAGTGCTGCAGAGATGGATGTCCTTCTGGAAGGTTCTCCCAACTCCACAGAGGAACTCTGGGGCTCTGTCAGAGTGACCATCGGGTTATTGGTCACCTCCCTGACCAAGGCCCTTCTCCCCCGATTGCTCAGTTTGGCCGGGAGGCCAGCTCTAGGAAGAGTCTTAGGAAGGTGGTTCCAAACTTCTTCCATTTAAGAATGATGGAATCGACTGTGTTCTTGTGGACCTTCAATGCTGCAGAATGTTTTTGGTACCCTTCCCCAGATCTGTGCCTCGACACAATCCTGTCTTGGAGCTCTACGGACAATTCCTATACAGACAATTCCTCTGACATGCACTGTCAACTGTGGGACCTTATATAGACAGGTGTGTGCCTTTCCAAATCATGTCCAATAAATGCCATTTAATACAGGTGGACTCCAATCAAGTTGTAGAAACATCTCAAGGATGATCAACGGAAACAGGACGCACCTGAGCTCAATTTTCAGTCTCATAGCAAAGGGTCTGAATACTTTTGTAAATTGGCCAACATTTCCCCCCCCAAAAAATAACTTTGTCATTATGGGGTATTGTGTGTAGATTGATGAGGAAAAAAATAATAATTTAATTAATTTTAGAATAAGGCTGTAACGTAACAAAATGTGGAAAAAGTGAAGGGGTTTGAATAACTTTCCGAATGAACTGTAATTATCAGGGAGGCCACACCTGAAAATGTTCAAGGCCACCACACCTATGAAAGAACGAAAAGAACAAAACAAGGAAATCCTGCTTGACAGAAATGATCAGACACAATATTTAAAAAATGTATTTAACCGTTGTTTAACTAGGCAAGTCAGTTAAGAACAAATTCTTATTTACATTGACGGCCTAGGAACAGTGGGTTAACTGCATTGTTCAGGGGCAGAAGGACATATTTTTATCTTGTCAGCTCGGGGATTCAATCTAGCAACCTTTTGGTTACTGGCCCAACACTCGAACCACTAGGCTACCTGCCGCCCCTATACATATACAGATGAAGTCGGAAGTTTACATACACTTAGGTTGGAGTCATTAAAATTCCTTTTTCAACCACTCCACAAATAAACTTTTGACCCACTGGGAATGTGATGAAAGAAATAAAAGCTGAAATAAATAATTCTCTCTACTATTATTCTGACATTCCACATTCTTAAAATAAAGTTGTGATCCTAACTGACCTAAGACAGGGATTTTTTATTAGGATTAAATGTCAGGAAATGTCAAAAACTGAGTTTAAATGTATTTGGCTAAGGTGTATGTAAACTTCCGACTTCATCTGTATATAACTGTATATAAGGCACATACCACAAGACAAGACAAGACACAACACAAGTCTTCTGCACAGGGGATTGCGATCACACATTTTCTATTCTAGAATTTCTGCATCATCATACAGTCAAATAGGGGTTTCACTTGGTATCACTTGGGGAAGGTCATGTATTGTCAATCTGCACTCTTTTTATCACAAGACCAAAAGAACAGTCACAGTTTCTTTTTTTGTGTGTAATTTCTACCCACTTTTTCATGATTACAATCTTGTCTCATCGCTGCAACTCCCCAACGGGCTCGGGAGAGGTGAAGGTCGAGTCATGCATTCTCCGAAACATGACCCGCCAAACTGCGCTTCTTAACACCCGCCAGCTTAACCCGGAAGCCAGCTGCACTAATGTGTCGGAGGAAACACTGTTCAACTGATGATCGTAGTCAGCCTGCAGGTGCCCGGCACGCTACAAGGAGTTGCTGGAGCGCGATGAGCCAAGTAAAGCACCACCGGCCAAACCCTCCCCTAACCCAGACAATAGTGTGCCATCCTATGGGGATCCCGATCACGGCCGGTAATGAAACAACCATAGCACACAGGGGACAAACACATACCTAGACGTGATAGCATTTCCTCCCCAATATGCCCCGCTAGAGAGCGTTCACAGTCTGAGCGTTCACAGTCAGCCCACTGATGCTCCTTTCAGATCCCAGATCCCAGCCAACGAACCGAGTAATACTCAATCATGAGGCATCAATGACCAACAAACTGCATACTATTAATAAATGCTATAGATGGAAGGAAAGTAGTGTAGAAACCTACCAGAAACAATTAGCCAACACCAAATTAAATACCTTTTAGACAACTTCCCAGACAAAATGTTTCACTGCAATGGGGGAGGTGTAAACTTGGCAGTACAAAGCCTAAATAGTATATTTGACCTCTCAGCTTCGCTATGAAATCAAAAAAGTTCAACCAGACAACGTAAGAAAATGAACAACAATAACAAACGGTTTGATGAAGGATGCAAAAACCTAAAAAAGCAATTAAGGAACCATTCCAACCAAAAACACAAACTCAGAAAACCTGAGCTTAGGCCTTCACTATGGCGAAACACTAAAACAGTAAAGAAATACACTAAGAAAAAATTAAGAACAGCACGTCAGAAATCAGCTCAATGTGATTGAAGAATCCATAGAATCTAACCATTTCTGGAAAAAAATTGAACACACTAAACAAACAACAACATGAAGAGCTATCTATCCAAATTGAGATATTTTTGGCTCTATAAGAAAGAACAAAGAGCAAAAATATATACATGATCAAATAAAAATCTTAGTCAGCTATTAAAGACTACCAGAACCCACCGGATTTGCAAAATAAATTGAATGAATTAGAGGACAAAATACAAACCCTTCAACCCATAAAGTGCCTGTGGTGTTCATGGTATCCTAAATGAAATGATCAAATATACAGACCACAAATTCCAACTGGCTATACTTAAACTCTTTAACATCATCCTCAGCTCTGGCATCTTCCCCAATATTTGGAACCAAGGACTGATCAACCCAATCCACAAAAGTGGAGACACATTCGATCCCAACAACTACCGTGGGATATGCTTCCACAGCAACCTTGGGAAAATCCTGTGCGTTATTATTAACAGTAGACTCGTACATTTCCTCAGTGAAAACAATGTCCTGAGCAAATGTCAAATTGTCTCTTTACCAAATTACCGTAAGACAAATCAGGTATTCACCCTGAAAACCCTTATTGACAAACAAACAAAACAAAACAAAGGAAAATTATTCTCATGCTTTGTTGATTTCAAAAAAGCTTTTGACTCAATTGGTATGAGGGTCTTCTATATATATTGATTGAAAGTGGTTTTGGGGGAAAAGCATAAGACATTACAAAATCCATGAAATCAGTTATAATTGGCAAAAAACATACAGATTTCTTTTCTCTGGGCCGAGGTGTGAGACAGGGATGCAGCTTGGGCCCCACCCTCTTCAACATTTACTGCATATCAATGAATTGGAGAGGGCATTAGAACAGTCTGCAGCACCCTGCCTCACCCAGCACCCTGCCTCACCCTACTAGACTCTGAAGTCAAATGTTTACTGTTTGCAGATGATCTGGTTCTTCTATCCCCAACCAAGGAGGGCCTACAGCAGCACCTAGATATTCTGCAAAGATTATGTCAGACTTGGGCCCTGATAAAAATAATGGTGTTCCAAAAAAGGTCCAGTTGCCAGGACCATAAATTCCACCTAGACACTGTTGCCGAGAGCACACAATAAACTACACATACCTCGGCCTGAACATCAGCACTACAGGTAACTTCCACAAAGCTGTGAATAATCTGAGAGACAAGGCAAGAAGGGCCTTCTACGTAACCAAAGGAACATAACATTTTACATCGCAATTAGGATCTGGCTTAAAATACTTGAATCAGTTATAAAGACCCATTGCCCTTTATGTTTGTGAGGTCTGGGTTTCACTCACCAACAAATAATTAACAAAATGGGACAAATACCAAATTGAGACTCTGCTTGCAAAATTCTGCAAAAAACATACTATATGTACAACGTAAAACCCCAAACAATGCATGCAGAGCAGAATTAGAATGATTCCCGCTAATTATCAAAATACAGAAAAGAGCAATTCAATTCTACAACCACCTAAAAATAAGTGATTCTCAAACCTTCCACAACAAAGCCCCCACCTACAGATAGATGAACCTGGAGAAGAGTCTTATCTGCCAGCTGGTAGGGGGCCTCTGCTCACAAACACAAACAGACCCATAAGAGCCCCAGGACAGCAACACAATTAGACCCAACCATATCAATTTCTTGACACATTGGAAACATTTAACAAAAAAACTGAACAAACTGGAATGTTATTTGGCCCTAAACAGAGTACACAGTAGCAGAATACCTGACCACTGTGACTGACCCAAAATTAAGAAATCCTTCACTATGTACAGACTCAGTGAGCATAGCTTTGATTTTGAGAGATGCCGCCATCGGCAGACCTGGCTCTCAAGAGAAGACAGGCTACGTCACCACTGCCCACAAAATGAGGTGGAAACCGAACTGACAGCAGGAGCGGTAGAGATACTCTGAATGATCGGCTATGAAAAGCAAACTGACATTTACTCCTGAGGTGCTGACCTGTTGCACCCTCGACAACCACTGTGATTATTATTATCTGATCCTGCTGGTCATCTATGAACATTTGAACATCTTGGCAATGCTTTGTTATAATCTCCACCCGGCACAGCCAGAAGAGGACTGGCCACCCCTCATAGCCTGGTTCCTCTATAGGTTTCTTCCTAGGTTCTGGCCTTTCTAGGGAGTTTTTCCGAGCCACCGTGCTTCTCCACCTGCATGGCTTGCTGTTTGGGGTTTTAGGCTGGGTTTCTGTACAGCACGTTGTGACATCAGCTGATGTAAACAGGGCTTTATAAATACATTTGATTGATTGATTGATTGATTGATTTAACTGCACTTCCTAACCTCCTGCCAACTGTATGACCATATCAGAGACACATATTTCCCTCAGACTACACAGACCCACAAAGTATTTGAAAACAAATCCAATCTTGATGAACTCATATCTATTAGGTGAAATACCACAGTGTGCAGTCGCAGCAGCAAGATGTGACCTGTTGCCACGTGAAATAGGGCAACCAGTGGAGCACAAACACCATTGTAAATACAACCTATATTTACCTATTTATTTTCCCTTTCATACTTCAACTATTTGCACATTGTGACAACACTGTACATAGCCAATAATATAACATTTTAAATGTATAAATTCTTTGAAAAAAATAGGAGGAATGTTTACTGTTCAATTCCTGTCTATATTTCCCATGCCAATAAAGCCCTTTGAATTGAAATTTAATTAATCTCTGCAATAGCAAACGACAGAATTTAGTGTGTTCTCAGGTCACTTCTCACCATCACGGCAGTCAAGCAATGCATTCAGCTTAATCGACGCCATCTGCACCCAATTGTTTTTGGGGGTTAACTGCCTTGCTCAAGTGCAGAACAGCAGATTCTTCCACCATGCTGGCTCTTGGACTTGAACAAGCAACCTTTTGGTTACTGTCCGAACGCTCTAACCACCAGGCTACCAAGGGGGTAGTGTACATATGAGAGGCATGCCCAGACAAGTTCAACCTGCCCCTTTCTTTCATGGGCGCCAGGTAAGCAACATCAGAATCCGGCTCCACCCATGGCATGTGAGGAAAGAGTGAGAGTGAAAGAGAGAGAAACAAGTGTAGCTGGATGGGGCTGGGGAGAGGATATGAATGCAGCCTGCCTGACACCCTCACATTCACGCACAATGGAATACTCAGAATGCACAGGGGACCCAGGGGTTGTCAACGCACACGCTTCATTAGAAACCATCGCCATGGCACCATCTAAATGCCTGGAGTAGGAACACACTGTGATATTCCTGATGCACTTAGCATTGATGGCTGGCATGCATGCCAATTATTTATAGGGTCATGTCTCAAGAGATTTCTAGCATGGTTTTAGAGGAAAAAGTGAAATGAATGATATTTATGGAAACAAAGCAATTGAATGAAAATGAAAAACTGGAATGTTTGAAAAGGAAATATGGAAAACCATGGCTTAATAAATGTTAAAAATGATCCCTTCTTTGTCTGCCTCTGCTTCCCTCTGCCTGACCAAGCCAGACCAAGAACCTTTCACCTTGTGACATATACATAGTGGTTAGGTGTATTACTCTCTAATGTCTGAAGTGTTACAAGTGTTACATTTAGATTTGAGTCATTTAGCAGACACTCTTATCCAGAGCGACTTACAGTTAGTGCATTCATCTTAAGATAGCTAGGTGAGACAACCACAAGTGTGTGCGTGTGTGTGCGTGCTTGTGTGTGTGTGTGTCCCTCCCTGTTCTACAGTTTCTTATATGTGGCAGACGAGTTTTAGGATAGGATTAGGATTACATTGATTTATTCATGGTTCATACTGGACCGGCATATGGGCAATAATACCACGTGGATGGTAGCAGTAACATGGGGAGAGACCTCTACAAATAGAATCACCACTGCGGCTGGTGAAATGGGAGGTATTCCCGCTAATGCCCATTTGGCAGGGAGTGGGAATGTGGAGGCTCTGTGTGTTTGCCAGGTGGTCTGTATGTAAACTCCAGTCTCCATCTGTATAGAGAATGACAGGTAGAGAGTATGAGTAGCAGGGCGCGGGAGAGAATGACAGGTAGAGAGTAGAGGTCGACGGATTAATCGGAATGGCCGATTCATTCGGTCCGATTTCAAGTTTTCATAACAATCGGTAATCTGCATTTCTGGACGCCGATTACATTGCACTCCACGAGGAGACTACGTGGCAGGCTGACCACCTGTTATGCGAGTGCAGCAAGGAGCCACGGTAAGGTGCTAGCTAGCATTAAACTTATCTTATAAAAAACAATCAATCAATCATAATCACTAGTTAACTACACACGGTTGATGATATTACTAGTTTATCTAGCTTGTCCTGCGTTGCATATAATCGATGCAGTGCCTGTTAATTTATCATTGAATCACAGCCTACTTCGCTAAACGGGTGACTTAACAAGCGCATTCGCGAAAAAAGCACTGTCGTTGCACCAATGTGTACCTAACCATAAACATCAATGCCTTTCTTAAAATCAATACACAAGTATATATTTTTAAACCTGCATATTTAGTTCAAATTGCCTGCTAACATGAATTTCTTTTAACTAGGGAAATTGTGTCACTTCTCTTGCGTTCTGTGCAAGCAGAGTCAGGGTATATGCAGCAGTTTGGGCCGCCTGGCTCGTTGCGAACTGTGTGAAGACCATTTCTTCCTAACAAAGACCGTAATTAATTTGCCAGAATTGTACATAATTATAACATAACATTGAAGGTTGTGCAATGTAACAGCAATATTTAGACTTAGGGATGCCACCCGTTAGATAAGATACGGAGCGGTTCCGTATTTCACTGAAAGAATAAACGTTTTGTTTTTTCGAAATGATAGTTTCCAGATTTGACCATATTAATGACCAAAGGCTCGTATTTCTGTGTGTTATTATATTATAATTAAGTCTATGATTTGATAGAGCAGTCTGACTGAGCGGTGGTAGGCAGCAGCAGGCTCATAAGCATTCATTCAAACAGCACTTTCCTGCATTTGCCAGCAGCTCTTCGCTGTGCTTCAAGTATTGCACTGTTTATGACTTCAAGTCTATCAACTCCCGAGATTAGGCTGGCAATACTAAAGTACTTATTAGAACATCCAATAGTCAAAGGTATATGAAATACAAATGGTATAAAGAGAAATAGTCCTATAATAACTACAACCTAAAACTTCTTACCTGGGAATATTGAAGACTCATGTCACGTTCCTGACCTATTGTTCCTTTTTCTTTTATTTAGTTGGTCAGGGCGTGAGTTGGGGTGGGTTGTCTATGTGTGTTTTTCTATGTTGGGGTTTTGTGTTCGGCCTGGTATGATTCTCAATCAGAGGCAGCTGTAGATCGTTTGTCCCTGATTGAGAATCATACTAAGGCAGCCGGGGTTTCACGTGTGTTTTGTGGGTGGTTGTATCGCGTGTCTGTGTATGTCGCACCACACGGGACTGTTTGCGGTTTGTCACGTTTGTTGTTTTTGTATGTTAAGTGTTCTGTCTATTTTCATTAAATATGAACACTAACCACTCTGCATATTGGTCTGATCCTTCTCGCCTCTCCTCCTCGTCCGAGGAGGAGGATTACGACGATCGTTACAGAACCACCCACCAACCAAGGATCAAGCAGCGTGGCAACGAGCAGCAGCGGTACCAGGAGGAATGGTCATGGGAGCAAATATTTAACGGAGAAGGACCCTGGGCTAAGGTTGGAGAATATCGCCGCTCTCGGGAAGAGATGGAGGCAGCTAAAGCCCAGGAGCGGTGGTCTGAGGAGGCAGCACGGAAGCGGGGCTGGAAGCCCGTGAAGAAACCCCAAAAATTTATTGGGGGGGGCTAAAGGGTAGTGTGGCGAGGGCAGGTAGGAAACCTGCGCCTACTTCCCATGCTTACCGTGGAGAGCAGGAGTACGGGCAGACACCGTGTTATGCGGAAGAGCGCACGGTGTCTCCTGTACGGGTGCATAGCCCGGTGCGGGTTATTCCACCTCCCCGCACTGGGCGGGCTAGAGTGAGCATTGAGCCAAGTGCCATGAAGCCGGCTCTACATATCTGGCCTCCAGTACGTCTCCTCGGGCCGGTGTACATGGCACCAGTCTTACGCATGGTGTCCCCGGTTCGCCAACACAGCCCAGTGCGGGTTATTCCACCTCCCCGCACTGGACGGGCTACGGGGAGCATGCAACCAGGTAAGGTTGGGCAGGCTCAGTGCTCAAGGGAGCCAGTACGCCTGCACGGTCCGGTATATCCGGCGCTACCTTCCCGCTCCAGCCCAGTACCACCAGTGCCTACACCACGCACCAGGCCTACTGTGCGCCTCAGCAGGTCAGAGTCGGCCGTCTGCCCAACGCCGCCTGCACTGCTCGTCTGTCCAGCGCTGTCTGAGCTGCCTGCCTGCCCAGCGCCGTTTGAACTGCCTGCACTGCTCGTCTGCTCAACGCCGCCTGCACTGCTCGTCTGTCCAGCGCTGTCTGAGCTGCCTGCCTGCCCAGCGCCGTCTGAACTGCCTGCACTGCTCGTCTGCTCAACGCCGCCTGCACTGCTCGTCTGTCCAGCGCCGTCTGAGCTGCCTGCCTGCCCAGCGCCGTCTGAACTGCCTGCACTGCTCGTCTGCTCAACGCCGCCTGCACTGCTCGTCTGCCCAGCGCCGTCTGAGCTGCCTGCACTGCCTGCCTGCCCAGCACCATCTGAGCCATCCGTCTGCCCAGCGCCGTCTGAGCCATCCGTCTGCCCAGCGCCGTCTGAGCCATCCGTCTGCCCAGCGCCGTCTGAGCCATCCGTCTGCCCAGCGCCGTCTGAGCCATCCGTCTGCCCAGCGCCGTCTGAGCCATCCGTCTGCCCAGCGCCATCTGAGCCATCCGTCTGCCCAGCGCCATCTGAGCCATCCGTCTGCCCAGCGCCATTAGAGCCGCCCGTCTGTCCCGAGCCATTAGAGCCGTCCATCAGTCAGGAGCCGCTAGAGCCGTCCGTCAGTCAGGAGCTGCCAGAGCCGCCAGCCAGTCAGGAGCTGCCAGAGACGCCAGCCAGTCAGGAGCTGCCAGAGCCGCCAGCCAGTCAGGAGCTGCCAGAGCCGCCAGCCAGTCAGGAGCTGCCAGAGACGCCAGCCAGTCAGGAGCTGCCAGAGACGCCAGCCAGTCAGGAGCTGCCAGAGCCGCCAGCCAGTCAGGAGCTGCCAGAGCCGCCAGACAGTCAGGAGCTGCCAGAGCCGCCAGACAGTCAGGAGCTGCCAGAACCGCCAGACAGTCAGGAGCTGCCAGAGCCGCCAGACAGTCAGGAGCTGCCAGAGCCGCCAGACAGTCAGGAGCTGCCAGAGCCGCCAGACAGTCAGGAGCTGCCAGAGCCGCCAGCCAGTCAGGAGCTGCCAGAGCTGCCCTACAGTCATGAGCTGCCCTATAGTCATGAGCTGCCCTACAGTCATGAGCTGCCCTACAGTCATGAGCTGCCCTACAGTCATGAGCTGCCCTCCAGTCATGAGCTGCCCTCCAGTCATGAGCTGCCCTCCAGTCATGAGCTGCCCTCCAGTCATGAGCTGCCCTCCAGTCCGGAGCTGCCACCCAGTCCGGAGCTGCCACCCAGTCCGGAGCTGCCACCCAGTCCGGAGCTGCCAATCAGTCCGGAGCTGCCACTCAGTCCGGTGTTGCCCCTCAGTCCGGTGCTGCCCCTCAGTCCGGTGCTGCCCCTCAGTCCGGTGCTGCCCCTCAGTCCGGTGCTGCCCCTCAGTCCGGTGCTGCCCCTCAGTCCGGTGTTGCCCCTCATTCCGGTGCTGCCCCTTAATCTAATGGGGGTTATATGGAGGGTGGCCATTTTGAGGAGGCTACGAAAGCGGGTAGTGACTATGGTGGGGTGGGGACCACGACCAGCGCCAGAGCCGCCACCGTGGACAGACGCCCACCCAGACCCTCCCCTAGACTTTATGCTGGTGCGCCCGGAGTTCGCACCTTAAGGGGGGGGTTATGTCACGTTCCTGACCTATTGTTCCTTTTTCTTTTATTTATTTAGTTGGTCAGGGCGTGAGTTGGGGTGGGTTGTCTATGTGTGTTTTTCTATGTTGGGGTTTTGTGTTCGGCCTGGTATGATTCTCAATCAGAGGCAGCTGTAGATCGTTTGTCCCTGATTGAGAATCATACTAAGGCAGCCGGGGTTTCACGTGTGTTTTGTGGGTGGTTGTATCGCGTGTCTGTGTATGTCGCACCACACGGGACTGTTTGCGGTTTGTCACGTTTGTTGTTTTTGTATGTTAAGTGTTCTGTCTATTTTCATTAAATATGAACACTAACCACTCTGCATATTGGTCTGATCCTTCTCGCCTCTCCTCCTCGTCCGAGGAGGAGGATTACGACGATCGTTACAACTCATGTTAAAAGGAACCACCAGCTTCCATATGTTCTGAGCAAGGAACTTAAACGTTAGCTTTTTTACATGGCACATATTGCACTTTTACTTTCTTCTCCAACACTTTGTTTTTGCATTATTTAAACCAAATTTAACATGTTTCATTATTTATTGATGTATTATATTAAGTTAAAATAAGTGTTCATTCAGTATTGTTGTGATTGTCATTATTACAAATATATATATAAAAATCGCTTTTTTTGGGTCCTCCAATAATCGGTATCGGTATCGGCGTTGAAAAATCATAATTGGTCAACCTCTAGTAGAGAGTAGGAGTAGCAAGGCGCTGTAGAGATGAGAGTAAGAGAGTAGGAGTAGGAGGGCACTGGAGAAAATGACAGGTAGAGAGTAGGAGTAGGAGAGCACTGTAGAGAATGACAGGTAGAGAGTAGGAGTAGGAGGGTGCTGTAAAGATGAGAGGTAGAGAGTAGGAGTAGCAGGGCACTGGAGAGAATGACAGGTAGAGAGTAGGAGTAAGAGGGCACTGTAGAGAATGACAGGTAGAGAGTAGGAGTAGCAGGGCGCTGTAGAGAATGACAGGTAGAGAGTAGGAGTAGGAGGGCACTGTAGAGAATGACAGGTAGAGAGTAGGAGTAGCAGGGCACTGGAGAAAATGACAGGTAGAGAGTAGGAGTAGGAGGGCACTGTAGAGAATGACAGGTAGAGAGTAGGAGTAGCAGGGCGCTGTAGAGATGAGAGGTAGAGAGTAGGAGTAGGAGGGCACTGTAGAGAATGACAGGTAGAGAGTAGGAGTAGCAGGGCGCTGTAGAGATGAGAGGTAGAGAGTAGGAGTAGCAAGGCGCTGGAGAAAATGACAGGTAGAGAGTAGGAGTAGGAGGGCACTGTAGAGAATGACAGGTAGAGAGTAGGAGTAGCAGGGCGCTGGAGAAAATGACAGGTAGAGAGTAGGAGTAGGAGGGCACTGTAGAGAATGACAGGTAGAGAGTAGGAGTAGCAAGGCGCTGGAGAAAATGACAGGTGGAGAGTAGGAGTAGGAGGGCACTGTAGAGAATGACAGGTAGAGAGTAGGAGTAGCAGGGCGCTGGAGAAAATGACAGGTAGAGAGTAGGAGTAGGAGGGCACTGTAGAGAATGACAGGTAGAGAGTAGGAGTAGGAGGGCACTGTAGAGAATGACAGGTAGAGAGTAGGAGTAGCCGGGCGCTGTAGAGATGAGAGGTAGAGAGTAGGAGTAGCAGGGCGCTGGAGAGATGGGAGGTAGTAGAGCAGCACCTTGGCAGTGCTTCCTGTGATGTGTAGTGCGGGCTGCACAAAAATAATTGACAACCCAAATCATTGTGGGGGCCGGATAAAAATGTGTCACGAGCATGATTTGGCCTGAGGGCCTTGTGTTTGACACGTGGTGTTAACATGGTGACAGTGTATGGCTATGTGTGTGTGTGTATCCCATGGCTCAGCAGTATCAAAGACGTATGACTCTCTCCTTGTCGATATGCAAAGGTCAGATGAATAATCATGCAGCCTCTACTACCATCTTCTGAAGGCAGAGTGTGTGTGGTTGTGTAAGTGTGCGTGAGAACGCGTGTAGGTGTGTGTGAGTGTGCGGGTGTGCGTGAGCGTGTGCGGCATCGATTTCAAACACAAGGTTAGACCACACACACTGCCTGTCTCTCTCAAACACACATGTCGGCGTAAGTGTGGGAGTGCAAGAACAGAACAGAGAGACCTGTACAAAGGTTAGAGAGTAGGACTAGCAGGGCACTGTAGAGATGAGAGGTAGAGAGTAGGAGTAGCAAGGCACTGTAGAGATGAGAGGTAGAGAGTAGGACTAGCAGGGCACTGTAGAGATGAGAGGTAGAGAGTAGGAGTAGCAAGGCACTGTAGAGATGAGAGGTAGAGAGTAGGAGTAGCAGGGCACTGTAGAGATGAGAGGTAGAGAGTAGGAGTAGCAAGGCACTGTAGAGATGAGAGGTAGAGAGTAGGAGTAGCAAGGCACTGTAGAGATGAGAGGTAGAGAGTAGGACTAGCAGGGCACTGTAGAGATGAGAGGTAGAGAGTAGGAGTAGCAAGGCACTGTAGAGATGAGAGGTAGAGAGTAGGAGTAGCAAGGCACTGTAGAGATGAGAGGTAGAGAGTAGGACTAGCAGGGCACTGTAGAGATGAGAGGTAGAGAGTAGGACTAGCAGGGCACTGTAGAGATGAGAGGTAGAGAGTAGGAGTAGCAAGGCACTGTAGAGATGAGAGGTAGAGAGTAGGAGTAGCAGGGCACTGTAGAGATGAGAGGTAGAGAGTAGGACTAGCAGGGCACTGTAGAGATGAGAGGTAGAGAGTAGGACTAGCAGGGCACTGTAGAGATGAGAGGTAGAGAGTAGGACTAGCAGGGCACTGTAGAGATGAGAGGTAGAGAGTAGGAGTAGCAGGGCACTGTAGAGATGAGAGGTAGAGAGTAGGACTAGCAGGGCACTGTAGAGATGAGAGGTAGAGAGTAGGAGTAGCAGGGCACTGTAGAGATGAGAGGTAGAGAGTAGGACTAGCAGGGCACTGTAGAGATGAGAGGTAGAGAGTAGGACTAGCAGGGCACTGTAGAGATGAGAGGTAGAGAGTAGGACTAGCAGGGCACTGTAGAGATGAGAGGTAGAGAGTAGGACTAGCAGGGCACTGTAGAGATGAGAGGTAGAGAGTAGGAGTAGCAAGGCACTGTAGAGATGAGAGGTAGAGAGTAGGACTAGCAGGGCACTGTAGAGATGAGAGGTAGAGAGTAGGACTAGCAGGGCACTGTAGAGATGAGAGGTAGAGAGTAGGAGTAGCAAGGCACTGTAGAGATGAGAGGTAGAGAGTAGGAGTAGCAGGGCACTGTAGAGATGAGAGGTAGAGAGTAGGACTAGCAGGGCACTGTAGAGATGAGAGGTAGAGAGTAGGACTAGCAGGGCACTGTAGAGATGAGAGGTAGAGAGTAGGAGTAGCAGGGCACTGTAGAGATGAGAGGTAGAGAGTAGGAGTAGCAGGGCACTCTAGAGATGAGAGGTAGAGAGTAGGACTAGCAGGGCACTGTAGAGATGAGAGGTAGAGAGTAGGAGTAGCAGGGCACTGTAGAGATGAGAGGTAGAGAGTAGGACTAGCAGGGCACTGTAGAGATGAGAGGTAGAGAGTAGGACTAGCAGGGCACTGTAGAGATGAGAGGTAGAGAGTAGGACTAGCAGGGCACTGTAGAGATGAGAGGTAGAGAGTAGGACTAGCAGGGCACTGTAGAGATGAGAGGTAGAGAGTAGGAGTAGCAGGGCACTGTAGAGATGAGAGGTAGAGAGTAGGACTAGCAGGGCACTGTAGAGATGAGAGGTAGAGAGTAGGAGTAGCAGGGCACTGTAGAGATGAGAGGTAGAGAGTAGGACTAGCAGGGCACTGTAGAGATGAGAGGTAGAGAGTAGGAGTAGCAGGGCACTGTAGAGATGAGAGGTAGAGAGTAGGACTAGCAGGGCACTGTAGAGATGAGAGGTAGAGAGTAGGAGTAGCAGGGCACTGTAGAGATGAGAGGTAGAGAGTAGGAGTAGCAGGGCACTGTAGAGATGAGAGGTAGAGAGTAGGAGTAGCAGGGCACTGTAGAGATGAGAGGTAGAGAGTAGGAGTAGCAAGGCACTGTAGAGATGAGAGGTAGAGAGTAGGAGTAGCAGGGCACTGTAGAGATGAGAGGTAGAGAGTAGGAGTAGCAAGGCACTGTAGAGATGAGAGATATAGAGTAGGAGTAGCAGGGCACTGTAGAGATGAGAGGTAGAGAGTAGGACTAGCAGGGCACTGTAGAGATGAGAGGTAGAGAGTAGGAGTAGCAGGGCACTGTAGAGATGAGAGGTAGAGAGTAGGACTAGCAGGGCACTGTAGAGATGAGAGGTAGAGAGTAGGAGTAGCAGGGCACTGTAGAGATGAGAGGTAGAGAGTAGGACTAGCAGGGCACTGTAGAGATGAGAGGTAGAGAGTAGGAGTAGCAGGGCACTGTAGAGATGAGAGGTAGAGAGTAGGACTAGCAGGGCACTGTAGAGATGAGAGGTAGAGAGTAGGACTAGCAGGGCACTGTAGAGATGAGAGGTAGAGAGTAGGACTAGCAGGGCACTGTAGAGATGAGAGGTAGAGAGTAGGACTAGCAGGGCACTGTAGAGATGAGAGGTAGAGAGTAGGAGTAGCAAGGCACTGTAGAGATGAGAGGTAGAGAGTAGGACTAGCAGGGCACTGTAGAGATGAGAGGTAGAGAGTAGGACTAGCAGGGCACTGTAGAGATGAGAGGTAGAGAGTAGGAGTAGCAAGGCACTGTAGAGATGAGAGGTAGAGAGTAGGAGTAGCAGGGCACTGTAGAGATGAGAGGTAGAGAGTAGGACTAGCAGGGCACTGTAGAGATGAGAGGTAGAGAGTAGGACTAGCAGGGCACTGTAGAGATGAGAGGTAGAGAGTAGGACTAGCAGGGCACTGTAGAGATGAGAGGTAGAGAGTAGGAGTAGCAGGGCACTGTAGAGATGAGAGGTAGAGAGTAGGACTAGCAGGGCACTGTAGAGATGAGAGGTAGAGAGTAGGAGTAGCAGGGCACTGTAGAGATGAGAGGTAGAGAGTAGGACTAGCAGGGCACTGTAGAGATGAGAGGTAGAGAGTAGGACTAGCAGGGCACTGTAGAGATGAGAGGTAGAGAGTAGGACTAGCAGGGCACTGTAGAGATGAGAGGTAGAGAGTAGGACTAGCAGGGCACTGTAGAGATGAGAGGTAGAGAGTAGGAGTAGCAGGGCACTGTAGAGATGAGAGGTAGAGAGTAGGACTAGCAGGGCACTGTAGAGATGAGAGGTAGAGAGTAGGAGTAGCAGGGCACTGTAGAGATGAGAGGTAGAGAGTAGGACTAGCAGGGCACTGTAGAGATGAGAGGTAGAGAGTAGGAGTAGCAGGGCACTGTAGAGATGAGAGGTAGAGAGTAGGACTAGCAGGGCACTGTAGAGATGAGAGGTAGAGAGTAGGAGTAGCAGGGCACTGTAGAGATGAGAGGTAGAGAGTAGGAGTAGCAGGGCACTGTAGAGATGAGAGGTAGAGAGTAGGAGTAGCAGGGCACTGTAGAGATGAGAGGTAGAGAGTAGGAGTAGCAAGGCACTGTAGAGATGAGAGATATAGAGTAGGAGTAGCAGGGCACTGTAGAGATGAGAGGTAGAGAGTAGGACTAGCAGGGCACTGTAGAGATGAGAGGTAGAGAGTAGGAGTAGCAGGGCACTGTAGAGATGAGAGGTAGAGAGTAGGACTAGCAGGGCACTGTAGAGATGAGAGGTAGAGAGTAGGAGTAGCAGGGCACTGTAGAGATGAGAGGTAGAGAGTAGGACTAGCAGGGCACTGTAGAGATGAGAGGTAGAGAGTAGGAGTAGCAGGGCACTGTAGAGATGAGAGGTAGAGAGTAGGACTAGCAGGGCACTGTAGAGATGAGAGGTAGAGAGTAGGAGTAGCAGGGCACTGTAGAGATGAGAGGTAGAGAGTAGGAGTAGCAGGGCACTGTAGAGATGAGAGGTAGAGAGTAGGAGTAGCAGGGCACTGTAGAGATGAGAGGTAGAGAGTAGGAGTAGCAAGGCACTGTAGAGATGAGAGATATAGAGTAGGAGTAGCAGGGCACTGTAGAGATGAGAGGTAGAGAGTAGGACTAGCAGGGCACTGTAGAGATGAGAGGTAGAGAGTAGGAGTAGCAGGGCACTGTAGAGATGAGAGGTAGAGAGTAGGAGTAGCAGGGCACTGTAGAGATGAGAGGTAGAGAGTAGGAGTAGCAAGGCACTGTAGAGATGAGAGGTAGAGAGTAGGAGTAGCAGGGCACTGTAGAGATGAGAGGTAGAGAGTAGGAGTAGCAAGGCACTGTAGAGATGAGAGATATAGAGTAGGAGTAGCAGGGCACTGTAGAGATGAGAGGTAGAGAGTAGGACTAGCAGGGCACTGTAGAGATGAGAGGTAGAGAGTAGGAGTAGCAAGGCACTGTAGAGATGAGAGGTAGAGAGTAGGACTAGCAGGGCACTGTAGAGATGAGAGGTAGAGAGTAGGAGTAGCAAGGCACTGTAGAGATGAGAGGTAGAGAGTAGGAGTAGCAAGGCACTGTAGAGATGAGAGGTAGAGAGTAGGACTAGCAGGGCACTGTAGAGATGAGAGGTAGAGAGTAGGAGTAGCAAGGCACTGTAGAGATGAGAGGTAGAGAGTAGGAGTAGCAAGGCACTGTAGAGATGAGAGATAGAGAGTAGAACTAGCAGGCCACTGTAGAGATGAGAGGTAGAGAGTAGGAGTAGCAAGGCACTGTAGAGAATGACAAGGAGAGGGTATGAGTAGCAGGGCGCTGGAGAGAGAATGACAGGTAGAGAGTAGGAGTAGCAGGGCACTGTAGAGATGAGAGGTAGAGAGTAGGAGTAGCAGGGCACTGTAGAGAATGACAAGGAGAGGGTATGAGTAGCAGGGTGCTGGAGAGAGAATGACAGGTAGAGAGTAGGAGTAGCAGGGCACTGTAGAGATGAGAGATAGAGAGTAGGAGTAGCAAGGCACTGTAGAGAATGACAAGGAGAGGGTATGAGTAGCAGGGCGCTGGAGAGAGAATGACAGGTAGAGAGCAGGAGTAGCAGGGCACTGTAGAGATGAGAGGTAGAGAGTAGGAGTAGCAGGGCACTGTAGAGATGAGAGATAGAGAGTAGGAGTAGCAAGGCACTGTATAGAATGACAAGGAGAGGGTATGAGTAGCAGGGCGCTGGAGAGAGAATGACAGGTAGAGAGTAGGAGTAGCAGGGCACTGTAGAGATGAGAGGTAGAGAGTAGGAGTAGCAGGGCACTGTAGAGATGAGAGGTAGAGAGTAGGAGTAGCAGGGCACTGTAGAGAATGACAAGGAGAGGGTATGAGTAGCAGGGCGCTGGAGAGAGAATGACAGGTAGAGAGTAGGAGTAGCAGGGCACTGTAGAGATGAGAGATATAGAGTAGGAGTAGCAGGGCACTGTAGAGATGAGAGGTAGAGAGTAGGAGTAGCAGGGCACTGTAGAGATGAGAGGTAGAGAGTAGGAGTAGCAGGGCATTGTAGAGATGAGAGGTAGAGAGTAGGAGTAGCAAGGCACTGTATAGAATGACAAGGAGAGGGTATGAGTAGCAGGGCGCTGGAGAGAGAATGACAGGTAGAGAGTAGGAGTAGCAGGGCACTGTAGAGATGAGAGGTAGAGAGTAGGAGTAGCAGGGCACTGTAGAGATGAGAGGTAGAGAGTAGGAGTAGCAGGGCACTGTAGAGAATGACAAGGAGAGGGTATGAGTAGCAGGGCGCTGGAGAGAGAATGACAGGTAGAGAGTAGGAGTAGCAGGGCACTGTAGAGATGAGAGATATAGAGTAGGAGTAGCAGGGCACTGTAGAGATGAGAGGTAGAGAGTAGGAGTAGCAGGGCACTGTAGAGATGAGAGGTAGAGAGTAGGAGTAGCAGGGCATTGTAGAGATGAGAGGTAGAGAGTAGGAGTAGCAAGGCACTGTAGAGATGAGAGGTAGAGAGTAGGAGTAGCAGGGCACTGTAGAGATGAGAGGTAGAGAGTAGGAGTAGCAGGGCATTGTAGAGATGAGAGGTAGAGAGTAGGAGTAGCAAGGCACTGTAGAGATGAGAGGTAGAGAGTAGGAGTAGCAGGGCACTGTAGGGAATGACAAGGAGAGGGTATGAGTAGCAGGGCACTGGAGAGGATGACCGGTAGAGTGTAGGAGTAGCATGGCGCTGGAAAGGAGGAGAGTAGGAGGGAAGAGGAGACAATATCTGCTGCAGCATCCTGTATTAATTTATTTCCTGTATTAATCTTCCCCATTATAAGACAAGGTGAAGGAGGAAGGCATGCCTGCATGTGGAATAAAAATGAAGACCTTGATTGATTTTGTTTGTGATGATGTGGGAAAATGCTGCAGCCATAACCATGTAGAATGTTAGGAAGGTTATACCGCCTTTACCCTGACTTTGAGGCAATTCAAGTGCAATGCACCAGAATCTGCCCTCGGCAACATCTAGCGATTGGAGGGATTCTCACTGAACCACCCAGGAGAGAGCAATGGGTTTTCCCCTTGACAGAGAGAAAGCGGAAGAACCTACTCTCTCTCTCTCTAGTAAAGTGACCGCGCAGCGTAGTAACTGCTGCCTTTGGTTTTGTCCTTTTTAATTCCCCACCCTCTCTCTTTTTCTCTCTCTGTAACTGATGCTTACCTTTAAATGTGTGTTTGTTTAACCAGGCTGAGTGGTTTAAAAGATAGCTGTTCAAAATCTGTCTCTTCCTCTCTCCAGGGGAAATGTGTTTCCAAGTAAGGGCATTACGGGGTATTACACCCTGTGCAGCTCACATGCCCTCAGAACACCTAGCCCCTATGGCAACACACCACAACACCATTCAACTCAGTTCCGGTTCATCCCAACATGACCTAATACAGAAATGACCTTAGGGAAAGAGGACGGTGTTGTTGACACAGGAACATATGCAGATAATAATAAAACAAAATGAGAGGGTGAAGCAGCGAAATGCATTTTCAACCTTTCCTTTTTATGATGTAGTAGAGCTTCGACATGAGTTAGGTCGAAGTGCAATGTAATGCTGAGCGGTGTGGAAACACAACGCTCTTCCCGTAAGAAAGTGGCCTACGGCACAACAGTGGGCAGAGAGTAGTGAGCGAGCCCGGGCAGCAGCGAGCTGCTGAGTCATGGAGGAAGTCAACAACGTGACTGGTCCTGTGTTTCAATGACTCGACAAATCCGAGTCATTCGCAGCTGGGAAATGGATGGAAAGGATTTGAGCTAATCTGCCCGTGTGCACAATGTCTTACACAGTACCCCATGTGATATAGCCCAGTTCTGGACATCTGCCATTGATTTGAACACAGAGTTCAGGACAGAATATTCCAGTGGATATATTGATGTCTGGAAAAATAATTAGACTTGTCTGGTAAGAATAGAAGCCAAAATACATTTTCAAAGCATATGTGTACCATTTTGGTTGAGCATTTAGCCTACAATACTACAATGCTACACAATAGCACAGCCATGGCATCCTTTGTCAATGCTTGCATGGCCACTTTGGAGGCAGCAAGTTTAAAGTTCATGGATACCCCTCACATGTACACACTGAACACCTTGCATGCAACCTGTCGCAGCCCCTCAACAAGTTTAGTCTCACACAGACTGACAAAACAACTCCTCAGGAACCCACACAGACTGATTGTCTAGCTCTGATATAAAACACTCTCGCTTTCAGCCAGCCAGCGGCAGTAGTATGTGTGGTTCAAGTCAACTGAAGGGAAAAACAATATACTATCCCCCTCAGCACTGCCTGGACTGCGCCAAAATGCAAATTCCTTCCGTTTGAGTTATGTTATAATTGTATTTTTTACCGGTAGCTAGAGCCTCATCACGAGCCAGGCATCGCTGTTTCCTTCACTCTTTCTTTCTCTCTCTCTCTCTCTCTCTCTCTCTCTCTCTCTCTCTCTCTCTCTCTCTCTCTGGTGATTGTTTACTGTGGTGGGATTCTAGACGGTACCCCAAACCGTCTGCGAGTTGCCCCTGTTGAGTCACAGTCTAGGGGTGAACTGATGTAATGGGGCAGGAATCCAGCCCAGCCACCACCAGTCTAGACAGCCTGACCCGCTCCCTCAGCCTGAGGTGGAAAACAACATTCTGGAAAACAAGCCAGGTCAAGCGGTGGCCATTTTGTGGTCTCATATCGCCATCCTGTGGCTACCAGGTGTACTTCTTTGTATGACTGAAATTCTTGCAAAAACAGGTAGATTACTCATACAGTCAAATAGCAACTATCAATCATAAGGACACAGATCCATACTATATAAATACAGATAGATATACAACTATAAACAATAGCCCCATTTCGGTTTATCATATTTGACAGTATTTATCGTAGCATTTGCCTTTCTAGTCAAAACACACAATATACTGTACTACCCTCTGCTCCATCGCATCTTAATTGTTTCGAAAGACCTTTAAAAAGGTAGAGTTTGCACACTAGAGCCAGTCCGTAAATGTCAGTAACTGTGCATTTTGATGAGTCATCGTGACCATTATTCTGCAGCATCTGACTGGAACAGAGCTCTTACTGCAGAGAGAGCGTTTCCAGGTAATGCTTTCATTAACACCTTCCAGCTAACCCTCCTCCCTAACAGCCTACTGAAAGATTGATAACCCACACCCACATGTACAGTACACACACACACACACTTCCCGGAAGCTCAGAGCTGTTGGGAGAGAGAGAAGGGAGGGTTACGATGCCGGGATTTCATCAGGTTCTTCCCGGCAATCAAATACTGCATCACCAACACACAGTGATAGGATGGGCCCATCTTGTGGCTGGTCAATCCCTGTGACGAGTTTTGCAATGCACAGCCAATCAGAGAGCAGCTATAGGATAAAAATGGGGAGGGTGCCGAGATGTGAGGAGTGTTCTGGTTATTGATGTCACTTAGCAGTTACTGAAAAAACACTGTGGGTCCATACTTGCGAAACATTCGAAAAAGTATAAACTTTTTCACCCCCTCACAATGCACATCTGCTAATTAAAATCATTGACGTAACCTGGCAGTCTTAGCCCTATGCTAACCTGACCAGCTGGTCATGATTATTTCCAGTAACAGTATGAGTATTTTAGTATTTTATTAGGATCCCCATTAGCTGTTGCTGAAGCAGCAGCTACTCTTCCTGGGGTTTAACAGATTCCCCATTAGCCAATAACAAATATTGACGAAGTTGGACGTGATCTAATACTTTTTAATGAAAATGTCCTTAAAAAGAAGTCAAATGGCACGATCTCCTATTCAAATTTACTAAAACAAGCACAACATTTATACTGGACTAATAGCTGATAGCATAGACAGCCTGACTCTGTTTGTGGCAGGTTTGAATCCCAGGTGAGATATACACTACCTTTCAAAAGTTTGGGGTCACTTAGAAATGTTCTTGTTTTTGAAAGAAAAGCACATTTTCTGTCCATTAAAATAACATAAAATTGATCAGAAATACATTGTAGACATTGTTAATGTTGTAAATGACTATTGTAGCTGGAAAAGGCTGATTTTTAATGGAATATCTACATTATCAGCAACCATCACTCCTGTGTTCCAATGGCACGTTGTGTTAGCTAATCCAAGTTTATCATTTTAAAAGGCTAATTGATCATTAGAAAACCCTAGAAATTGCCAAGAAACTGAAGATCTCGTACAACGCTGTGTACTACTCCCTTCACAGAACAGCGCAAACTGACTCTAACCAGAATAGAAAGAGGAGTGGGAGGCCCCGGTGCACAACTGAGCAAGAGAAAAAGTACATTAGAGTGTCTAGTTTGAGAAACAGACACCTCACAAGTCCTCAACTGGCAGCTTCATTAAATAGTACCCGCAAAACACCAGTCTCAACGTCAACAGTGAAGAGGCGACTCCGGGATGCTGGCCTTCTAGGCAGAGTTCCTCTGTCCAGTGTCTGTGTTCTTTTGCCCATCTTAATCTTTTCTTTTTATTGGCCAGTCTGAGATATGGCTTTTTCTTTGCAACTCTCACAGCCTACCACAACTTTGCCAAACGGGTGATGATTTAACAAAAGCGCATTTGCAAAAAAAGCACAATCGTTGCACAAATGTACCTAACCATAAACATCAATGCCTTTCTTTAATTCAGTTCACAGAAGTATATTTTTTTAAACCTGCATATTTAATTAAAAGAAATTCATGTTAGCAGGCATTATTGACTAGGGAAATTGTGTCACTTCTCTTGCGTTCAGTGCAAGCAGAGTCAGGGTATATGCAACAGTTTGGGCCGCCTGGCTCGTTGCGAACTGTGTGACCGTAATTCATCTGCCAGAATTTTACATAATTATGACATAACATTGAAGGTTGTGCAATGTAACAGCAATATTTAGACTTAGGGTTGCCATCCGTTAGATAAAATATAGAACGGTTCCGTATTTCACTGAAAGAATAAACGTTTTGTTTTTGAAATTATAGTTTCTGGATTTGACCATATTAATGACCAAAGGCTCGTATTTCTGTGTTTATTATATTATAATTAAGTCTATGATTTGATATTTGATAGAGCAGTCTGACTGAGCGGTGGTAGGCAGCAGCAGGCTCGTAAGCATTCATTCAAACAGCACTTTACTGCGTTTGTGAGCAGCTCTTAGCAATGCTTGAAGCACAGCTCTGTTTATGACTTCAAGCCTAATAACTCCCGAGATTAGGCTGGCAATACTATAGTGCCTGCAAGAACATCCAATAGTCAAGGATATATGAAATACAAATGTTATAGAGATAAATAGTCGAATTCCTATAATAACTACAACCTAAAACTTCTTAACTGGGAATATTGAAGAACTGGGAATATTGAACCACCAGCTTTCATATGTTCTCATGTTCTGAGCAATGAACTTAAACGTCAGCTTTTTTACATGGCACATATTGCACTTTTACTTTCTACTCCATCACTGTGTTTTTGCATTATTTAAACCAAATTGAACATGTTTCATTATTTATTTGAGACTAAATAGGATGTTATTTATGTATTATATTAAGCTAAAATAAAAGTGTTCGTTGTTCATTCAGTATTGTTGTTATTGTCATTATTACAAATATATATATAGAAATCGGCCGATTAATGGGTATTGGCTTTTTTTGGTCCTCCAATAATCGGTATCGGCGTTGAAAAATCATAATCGGTCGAGTCAATGTGTCAATGTGCGGGGGCACCGGTGTCGAGGTAATTGAGGTAATTATGTACATGCAGGTAGTGTTATTAAAGTGGCTATGCATAGAAAATAACAGAGAGTAGCAGCAGCGTCGGGGGGACAGAGAGTGAGAGAGAGGACAGAAGGGGAGAAGGAGGACAGCGGGTGAGAGAGAGAGGACAGAGGGTGAGAGAGAGAGGACAGAGGGTGAGAGAGAGAGGACAGAGGGTGAGAGAGAGAGGACAGAGGGTGAGAGAGAGGACAGAAGGGGAGAAGGAGGACAGCGGGTAAGAGAGAGAGGACAGAGGGTGAGAGAGAGAGGACAGAGGGTGAGAGAGAGAGGACAGAGGGTGAGAGAGAGAGGACAGAGGGTGAGAGAGAGAGGACAGAAGGGGAGAAGGAGGACAGCGGGTGAGAGAGAGAGGACAGAGGGTGAGAGAGAGAGGACAGAGGGTGAGAGAGAGAGGACAGAGGGTGAGAGAGAGAGGACAGCGGGTGAGAGAGAAAGGACAGAGGGTGAGAGAGAGAGGACAGAGGGTGAGAGAGAGAGGACAGCGGGTGAGAGAGAGAGGACAGAGGGTGAGAGAGAGAGGACAGAGGGTGAGAGAGAGAGGACAGAGGGTGAGAGAGAGAGGACAGCGGGTGAGAGAGAGAGGACAGAGGGTGAGAGAGAGAGGACAGAGGGTGAGAGAGAGAGGACAGAGGGTGAGAGAGAGAGGACAGAGGGTGAGAGAGAGAGGACAGCAGGCCGCCAACCAACAGGGCAGGAGAGCACTTCCTCTGTGTCATAGGGTCAGAGAGGACGAAGGTCAGAGAGGACGAAGGGCAGAGAGGACGAAGGGCAGAGAGGAAGAGGGTCAGAGAGGACGAAGGGCAGAGAGGACGAAGGGCAGAGAGGACGAAGGGCAGAGAGGACGAAGGGCAGAGAGGACGAAGGTCAGAGAGGACGAAGGGCAGAGAGGACGAAGGGCAGAGAGGACGAAGGGCAGAGAGGACGAAGGGCAGAGAGGACGAAGGGCAGAGAGGACGAAGGTCAGAGAGGACGAAGGGCAGAGAGGACGAAGGGCAGAGAGGACGAAGGGCAGAGAGGACGAAGGTCAGAGAGGACGAAGGGCAGAGAGGACGAAGGGCAGAGAGGACGAAGGGCAGAGAGGACGAAGGGCAGAGAGGACGAAGGGCAGAGAGGACGAAGGTCAGAGAGGACGAAGGGCAGAGAGGACGAAGGGCAGAGAGGACGAAGGGCAGAGAGGACGAAGGGCAGAGAGGACGAAGGGCAGAGAGGAAGAGGGTCAGAGAGGACGAAGGGCAGAGAGGACGAAGGGCAGAGAGGACGAAGGGCAGAGAGGACGAAGGGCAGAGAGGATGAAGGGCAGAGAGGACGAAGGTCAGAGAGGACGAAGGGCAGAGAGGACGAAGGGCAGAGAGGACGAAGGGCAGAGAGGACGAAGGGCAGAGAGGAAGAGGGTCAGAGAGGACGAAGGGCAGAGAGGAAGAGGGTCAGAGAGGACGAAGGGCAGAGAGGACGAAGGGCAGAGAGGACGAAGGGCAGAGAGGACGAAGGGCAGAGAGGACGAAGGTCAGAGAGGACGAAGGGCAGAGAGGACGAAGGGCAGAGAGGACGAAGGGCAGAGAGGACGAAGGGCAGAGAGGACGAAGGGCAGAGAGGACGAAGGGCAGAGAGGACGAAGGGCAGAGAGGACGAAGGGCAGAGAGGACGAAGGGCAGAGAGGAAGAGGGTCAGAGAGGACGAAGGGCAGAGAGGACGAAGGGCAGAGAGGAAGAGGGTCAGAGAGGACGAAGGGCAGAGAGGACGAAGGGCAGAGAGGACGAAGGGCAGAGAGGACGAAGGGCAGAGAGGACGAAGGGCAGAGAGGAAGAGGGTCAGAGAGGACGAAGGGCAGAGAGGACGAAGGGCAGAGAGGACGAAGGGCAGAGAGGACGAAGGGCAGAGAGGACGAAGGGCAGAGAGGAAGAGGGTCAGAGAGGACGAAGGGCAGAGAGGACGAAGGGCAGAGAGGACGAAAGGCAGAGAGGACGAAGGTCAGAGAGGACGAAGGGCAGAGAGGACGAAGGGCAGAGAGGAAGAGGGTCAGAGAGGACGAAGGGCAGAGAGGACGAAGGGCAGAGAGGAAGAGGGTCAGAGAGGACGAAGGGCAGAGAGGACGAAGGTCAGAGAGGACGAAGGGCAGAGAGGACGAAGGGCAGAGAGGAAGAGGGTCAGAGAGGACGAAGGGCAGAGAGGACGAAGGGCAGAGAGGAAGAGGGTCAGAGAGGACGAAGGGCAGAGAGGACGAAGGGCAGAGAGGACGAAGGTCAGAGAGGACGAAGGGCAGAGAGGACGAAGGGCAGAGAGGAAGAGGGTCAGAGAGGACGAAGGGCAGAGAGGACGAAGGGCAGAGAGGACGAAGGGCAGAGAGGACGAAGGGCAGAGAGGACGAAGGGCAGAGAGGACGAAGGTCAGAGAGGACGAAGGGCAGAGAGGACGAAGGGCAGAGAGGACGAAGGGCAGAGAGGACGAAGGGCAGAGAGGAAGAGGGTCAGAGTATAACGAGGAGAGGAGAAGAGATGGGGTGTGTATATGAGTTTTTTCCATCCCCACCACTTTGTTGTTTTTGAGTCCCATCACGGGCTACCATAGGTGCATTCAGCATGTGTAATGTTCTGCAGTAGATTCTACTGTGAATTGTTCCTAACATTTATACAATCTTAGTGTTGGGGACAAGTTATGTTGTCATAAAACAGTTACAATAAATCCTTTTACATTATTCCTCCAGTAAAACTGACCTGCATAGTCAGAGGAAAGACATATATTCCTATCATGACCAGAATTGCTACATTTTTTCCTCAGCAAAAGCCTATTTTTTTAAGTCAGTTTCTTGGAATAGTGGAACACCCCACCAGAGCACCAGCTTAATGGGATGAGTGGTTTGTCTGGGCAATGGGAGGGAGGAAGGAGGATGTTAAAACAGGACGGACGTGTGTGTCACACTCATATCTGCCCCTCGTTAGAATGTGTCTCGTCTCTTAGCGCGTGCCGTTGTCAGTCACAACGTGTGTTGTGACCCAGAGGCTTCTAGGCGCGTGTGTGTATATATATACAGTACCAGTCGAAAGTTTGGACATACCTACTAATTTAAGGGTTTTTCTTTATTTTTTAAATGTTCTACATTGTAGAAATATAGTGAAGACATTAAAATGATGAAATAACACTTATGGAAGGATGGTGTAACAGCTAAACTGCTTTCTGACTGTACACTGTACTGAATGATTGTAGCGGGTTTACTAAGGTGTTAGTTCTAATAGCTATGTTGACCAACACGTGACGGCTATGTAGGCTGTGTGTAGCGGTTAGAGATCATGATATGAAGGTTTAGCTTGTGAAGTTTTTTTGCCTGGTCACAGACAACTGTTTGCATGTGATCAGGGGTGTATTCGTTCCGAACAGGGATAACCATACCTGAATTTGTCCAATAGACATTTTCATTTGCAACTGTTGGACGATTGATTACACCCGAGATCAGCTAGATGCAGGCAAGAGTGTGCAAGGCAGTATTGAATGTGTCATTGTCTGTCACCTTGATTACTAAAAATTATCTCGACCTGTGCACCTACATTGTAACCTTACATTCATAGGCTAGGCTGTAGCAACCTCATGATGGGTACAGGGAAAATTATAGCATCATGTAATAGCCTAAACCTATCGATAGGTTGAATGGAATATAAATGACAGTCATCCAATGTGCTGTAATAGAAATAAGGCCATGCTCATACAAACACATAATCATCCTCCCTCATCTTAAACGGCGCAGACCGCCACTGGTGTGTGTGTGTGTGTGTGTGTGTGTGTGTGTGTGTGTGTGTGTGTGTGTGTGTGTGTGTGTGTGTGTGTGCGTGCGTGCGTGCGTGCGTGCGTGCGTGCGTGCGTGCGTGCGTGCGTGCGTGCGTGCGTGCGTGCGTGCGTGCGTGCGTGCGTGTGTCCACAGTTATCCGGTCAGGCAGCAGCAGCCGTACTGACGTGGGTCCAGGTCAAGGAGGAAATGGAACAACAGATAATGTACCATAATGATCATTTCTTCTGAGGACAAACAGCTCCCTGTTACTGTATCATTTAGGACCCAGTTGTTATAGGAAAATGTTTAATCACTCCAATAAAGATTGACCTTGTGCTCTATAAAAATGTATCAAACTATTAGATGGGCTACGGTGTTATTGCTGTAAGGGAGCCTCTGAGAGGGAGTGTTTATGTTTGTGTGTCTTTTGTAGATGTTTGTTTATTGTTTGTCGTGATTGGTTTTACTGTGAGTAACCCCTGGTTTATTCTAGCTTTGGCGTGTGCGTTTGTGTTGACAGCGTGGTCCGTAATGAGATGAATGGGTTTACCTGTGTTGCGTGGGAGGATACATATAGAGGTTTCTCTTTAGTCACATGACCTGTTCCAGACAGACAAGGATAAAAGAAAAGTAGGGCAGAGGATTACACTGACTGTACTCTTCTGCCCCAGGCTATTCACAGCCAGAGAATATTACCTAATCACACACATGCACATCAAAGCTGGAAGATTCCATAAGAGCAACTTACATCACTTACACTAAATCCAATATACACAAACAAACATTTACAGAAGAACAGAAAGCACACCTGCACAAATGTGCAAACATGCATGCACACATGCAGTATAAAGCATTGTGTGTGCCTGCCTGTCTAACTAATGACTGAGCAGCAGCTGATTCATACTTTACATGAGAGAGAGAGAGAGAGAGAGAGAGAGAGAGAGAGAGAGAGAGAGAGAGAGAGAGAGAGAGAGAGAGAGAGAGAGAGAGAGACACACAGAGAGAGAGAGAGAGAGAGAGAGAGAGACACAGAGAGAGAGAGAGAGAGAGATACAGAGAGACACAGAGAGATACAGAGAGATACAGAGAGACACAGAGAGACAGAGAGACTATCCTGAGTTGCGGGGTCTATGGTCAGTGCAGGTACTATTTAATGAAGCTGCCAGTTGAGGACTTGTGAGGCGTCTGTTTCTCAAACTAGACACACTAATGTACTTGTCCTCTTGCTCAGTTGTGCACCAGGGCCTCCCACTCCTCTTTCTATTCTGTTTAGAGACGGTTTGTGCTGTTCTGTGCGCTGTACGAGATCTTCAGTTTCTTGGCAATTTCTCTCATGGAATAGCCTTCATTTCTCAGAACAACAATAGACTTACGAGTTTCAGAAGAAAGTTCTTTGTTTTTGGCCATTTTGAGCCTGTAATCGAGCCCACAAATGCTGATGCTCCAGATACTCAACTAGTCTAAAGAAGGACAGTTTTATTGCTTCTTTAATCAGGACAAAAGTTTTCAGCTAAAGGGTTTTCTAATGATCAATTAGTTTTTTTAAATGATAAACTTGGATTAGCTAACACAATGTGCCATTGGAACACAGGAGTGATGGTTGCTGATAATGGGCCTCTGTACACCTATGTAGATACTCAATAGTAATTTACAACATTAACAATGTCTACACTGTATTTCTGATCAATTTAATGGACAAATATTTTGCTTTTCTTTCAAAAACAAGGACATTTCTAAGTGACCCCAAACTTTTGAATGGTGGTATATGTCAAATATTTGATGGCAAGTGCTTCTGATTGGCTGTGGGAGGGCTGTGGGAGGGCTGTTTCAGGCGCAAACGCAGCGAAGTTAGGAAGTATTTTGATCAAACTGATGAAACCCATGTGCAATGAAAAACAACACAAAGAAACATTCTCTGAGGGGGACAAGCAGCAGCAATTTGGCATCACATATTTTCCCACTGCAAAGCGTTGAAATGTAAACTGACTAATAGCTCAGTGTATGGAGCCTCTGGCACTGGGTCATTTTCGCCGTTTGACAGTAGAAGGAATTAGAGGTTGGTTTTTAAAGGCAGCTGCTGCTTAAAAGTGCATTTATTTATTCATGAGGATTTCCCCCAAAAAATTGTTGGGTAATATCCGGATTTGTCACTAACCCAATTTTGTGAGCCGTGGACTATTCTTTCTGACCTCCGTTTCTGACCAACTCTTTCTGAATTCCAGCCCATTGCTTTGCATAGTAGTGCTTTCCTCTGTTGGCTTGTTTGGTAAAGGGGGACTTTTATTTACTGTAATAGCTAGTTAGAATCCCAGGTGAAATATAGTTTTTTCCTTTCAAATGTAGAATTACATTTATTGTAATAGGGTTTTTCAAAAGGAAGTGCAGACAAAACCTTGTAAATAAATATTACAAATATATTTAATGAGGAGCTTCTTGGAGTCTCTCTTACAGACTGACACATGGGCTACTGCTACAGTGGTGTAATGTAGTGCTGCAGGAGCGACACACCGTCACTTCTCAGAATGGTGCTCGTTTAATAAAGTTTAGATCAAAGCTGAATCAAAGGCTTGCCTTTTCCAGGTGGGGCTCCCAACTGGAGAGCCTGGTAAATAGCCTCTCCACCCCTGACCACACGGCCTGCTGTCCTCTCTCTCTCACAGGAGATGCTGTCCTCTCTCTCTTACAGGAGAGGCCGTCCTCTCTCTCTCACTCACTCGGGAGAGGCTGTCTTCTCTCTCACACAGGGCAGGAGAGCACTTCCTCTGTGTGAGAGGGTCAGAGAGGCAGAGAGCCATAGAGGAAGAGGACCAGCGAGGACGAGGGCCAGTGTATAGCGAGGAGAAGAGAAGGGATGGGGTGTGTATATGAGGTTTTTTCATCCCCACCCCCTCGTTGTTTTTGAGTCCCATCACGGGCTACCATAGGTGCATTCAGAATGTGGAATGTTCTAAATAGCATTCTGCAGTAGAACCTACTGTGAATTGTTCCTAACATTTATACGACCTTATTGTTGGGGACAAGTGAGTTGCAATATTTTATTTGACATTAATCCATGTTCAATGTTTATAGCAATGGCATGCATTATCAATACAGAAGTCATACAACATAACTGTGGATTGAGAGGAGAATGAAAATTGTATTCATTCAGCTGCTTTTCTGGACCAGTCTCTGATAGTGTCACATAGCATGTGGGTTTTGAACAGTCTGCTGGTTCAAAGCTCGCTATACACGACTTATGCCAAGACAGAGGTGCTATGTCTGACGCTAGCCTGGAACTAAACTCTGTTGCCATGATACCACAGCCACACTAACACAGAGGCAGCCATTTAAAAAAAGGGGCACCTACATACAGTAGCCTACAACGTTGGCTTAACCGCAGAACCTCCAACAAACATTTTTAGGGGAAAATCACACAATAAACCATTTGTCTGACAGAAATCTTTGCCACACGTTGGGGCTCCCATGGTGGTGAAAGCTACAACAAACTCACTCACAGGGATTGCAGTGGTCTCCCAAAAGGACCCCCCCAAAAAATCCTTCACACTGAACTCTCCACAAGAGATAAGTACAGAGGCTGGTGGTATAACTCATGTTGAGCATAGTAAAACTGACCTGCATAGTCAGGGGAAACCATATATTCCTATCATGACCAGAAATGCTACACTTTTTCCTCAGCAAAAGCCTGGTTCTTGGAATAGTGGAACACCCCATCAGAGCACCAGCTAAATGGGATGAGTGGTTTGTCTGGGCAATGGGAGGGAGGAAGGAGGCTGTTCAAACAGGACGGACGGATGTGTCACACTCATATCTGCCCCTCGTTAGAGTGTGTCTCGTCTCTTAGCGCGTGTCATTGTCAGTCAACGCCCTGATGAGACTTCTGGCCGGTGACAGTGTGTGTTGTGACCCTGAGGCTTCTAGGCAGCGTGCCCAATGTGTGTGTGTGTGTGTGTGTGTGTGTGTGTGTGTGTGTGTGTGTGTGTGTGTGTGTGTGTGTGTGTGTGTGTGTGTGTGTGTGTGTGTGTGTGTGTGTGTGTGTGTGTGTGTGTGTGTGTGTGTGTGTGTGTCTCCACAGTTATCCGGTCAGGCAGCAGCAGCCGTACTGACGTGGGTCCAGGTCAAGGAGGAAATGGAATAACAGATAATGTACCATAATGATCATTTCTTCTGAGGACAAACAGCTCCCTGTTACTGTATCATTTAGGACCCAGTTGTTATAGGAAAATGGTTAATCACTCCAATAAAGATTGACCTTGTGCTCTATAAAAATGTATCAAACTATTAGATGGGCTACGGTGTTATTGCTGTTTGAAAGCCTCTGAGAGGGAGTGTTTATGTTTGTGTGTACATGTTTGTTTAGAACAAGGAGGAACTAGAGAGTCTGGCATGTTCCAGAACCATGGTTCCCTCCCACTGAGTGATGACCAGCATGTGCTCAACAACATCTCAACTGGACTGACTAGGCCTTCTCACCAGTTACGTCATCGTCATCAAAATGTGAGAACTGTGTAGGGTTAGAAACACTGTTTTATATAGGGAAGGCCAAGAGACAACTCAAGGTCCACTTTAAAGCTTGGATCCTTAATGTGCATCTCCATCCATAGCCGCAGGAAGTAGGGGACCTTTATTATTGGGGTGGCGAGTCGCCTAGTGGTTAGAGCGTTGGGCCAGTAACCGAAAGGTTGCTGGATCGACTCCCCGAGCTGACAAGGCAAAAATATGTTGTTCTGCCGCTGAGCAAGGCAGTTAACCCACTGTTCCCCAGTAGTATTGTA